>NW_012267596.1:0-45126 GCF_000151885.1 Dipodomys ordii | reverse complement strand
AAGAAAGGAAGAAAAAGAAGAGAGAGAAAGAAGAGACAGAGAGGAAGGAAGGAAGGAAGGAAGGAAAACGAGGGAAAGAGGGAGATAGGAAGGAAGGAAGGAAGGAAGGAAGGAAGGAAGGAAGGAAGGAAGGAAGGAAGGCAGGCAGGCAAGCTTAAATGAAACTGGAATTTTAATTGAAAACAAAAGCTAATGCTGAAATAATTCAGATAAATGTTATTGTATCTTATGATGATTTTTATTCTAAAATGTGTTATATTTGCAGAAATCAAATGTTTAATTATAAGTTATTTGGGGAAAATAGGAGCACACCAATTGACCTCCAATCCTGTATCAAAAGGTAAAATAGTTTACATTTCTCTGTTAAGGATAACTGCTACAAATTTTAATTGCTATAAGAATGCTTATAGTATAAGAATGCCTCTTACATTTGTTTACAAATCTGTGGTTAACCACACTGATGAATAATTTTTTACATATTTCTAATATTTGTCTCATATCAAAAAAATTAAAGGAACATAGATGCCATATTTATACACATTAGTTACCTGAATCTGTCCCAGATTTACAAAACTGAATGCTACAAGCAATTTTCAGTCAGTTTCTTTTTCATATAATAGAACGGCTGAGCATATATGACACTTGAGTTTTAAAGACCTTAAAACCAATCATATGTAAAAATAGAAAAAGAAAGCCAGGCACTGGTGGCTCAGACTTGTAATCCTAACTGCTCAAGAGGCAGAAATCTGAGGATCACAGTTCAAAACTAACTCAGGCACACTAACCCAAGAGACTTTTATCTCCAATGAAATACAGAACAGATAGAAGTAGAGCTATGGCTCATGGTAGTGCACCAGTCTTGAGTCCTAGTATTGGTAGAAAGAGAGGGCATGGGAGCTCATTTTTATTAAGATTTAAATAATGATGATACTTAATATATAAATATTCTAAAGAATTTTGACAATATGATAATGAAGTAACTCTTTTTTATTTTATTTATTGTGAGAATACCATACAGAGGAGTTACAATTACATGGGCAATTTATTTCTAAATGAAGTAACTCTTAAACCATAGGAATAAGCTTTTAGTAGTTGAATTCCAGCATTAGTCCAATGATTTGAGAATCTGGTAGTAATTGGAAGTAAGTCTTTCAATGCTGAAGATAAGCATTGGTATGATTTCTGCATAAGGTAGGTGGTAACTGTTTGCATGGGGACAGGTGTGATTCACAGACTATACTACATTTCAGGCTAGAGTGTTCTGAGCTAAAATGTCCTAGGCAAACTTATCTACATAGAATTTGGAAAGGACTGTTTATTTTAAAGCTCAATAATCAACTTTCTACATGCTTGACTTCCTTCCCTATTTAATATTACTAATAAAATGTGCATATCTTTACTTAGAAAGTTTTCAGAGAAAGGTACCTGATAGAGGCTACTAAGTGAATAAAAGAATTTTATACTTTTGGGGGCAGAGTATTAGGAAATCATTCTCTTTAACGAAATAGTCCACCCTTACTCCATCATGCTAAAAAGAAATGCACAGTAATTAGACAAAGAAACCTTGAAGTCACCAGGATCATAACCTCTACAGGGTTTTCAACAAATAATAACACTGACAGGCAAAATGGTTGAATGATAGATTAAAAGAGGTCTAGACTTTATCATAATCACCCACTTCAAGAGTATACCAGTTTATATTTCATTACTATTGATTTTTATTGAGTTCACCACATATATAGTTTATGTGTTTGTTAAGTGTTTATAGGCTACGTGTGCTTATGTTTATATGTTTATTTCACCATACCTTCCTGAATAAAAAGTCATCTATCTTTCTCATCTATACTCATTGCTATAGAAACTTCTTTAAATAAAGATCCGTTTGGAGAGGCAGGACAAATCAGAGATGGGGATACTGATGGCTCACACCTGTAGTCTCCCTTGCTGCTCAGAAGTTGGAGATCTAAGGAATATAGTAAGAAGTCAGTCCTGTAGACAAACCAAGGACTTGTTTTCTGTAAAATATTTTTTCATTGTCTTTAAGCATTTATAACAAAGGAGTTGCTATTCAACACCGAAGTTTATGGATACAATGAGCCTTGATCAATATTCTCACCTAACTCTCCCAACCCACTCTTTCCCTCTATTAATTTTGTAAGATATTTACTGAAAGCTTTTGCCATTTAACAAAGCAGTTTATACAGAGTAAATCAAAGACATTCTTATCTCCAATTAACTAGCCAAAAGCTAAGAGGTGTGGCTCAAGTGGCATAGTGCTACCTTTGAGGAGTAAACAAAACAAAACAAAACAAAACACCCCCCCAAAAGAAAACAAAAAAAGCAAGATCACAAGGACCCAAGTTCAAGCTGCCACAAACACACACACAAGAGATAAAGGATTATAATTGTCCACATTTTGTCTCCCTGAATAAGAGAGAGTCAGATGACAAAGAAGAGGCTATACACTTGGAAACAGAAAGAAAGAGAGAACATTGAGAATCATGACAAAGTTCATAGATGGCAGAAAACCACGGAGTAAGGGAGTTGAGAGTTAAGCAGTAAACTGTCTGTCTCTAGGCTCTGAGGTGGCAGGGGAGGGGAGGGAAGCAGAAGATACATGACAAGGCCCTGGTGACAATTATGCCCTGGTGAAAGACAAAAATGTAGATCTAAGAAAAGCACACCCCTCCTGCTGCCCAAGTTTTACCTTTTTACAAGGCAAGTTAAAGTAAGTTTTCCAATCAATTATTTCTGTATACTGTGAGGTGAAGACCAAATTTACTTTTTTTCCTAGAAAAATTCCAGAAAAATTTAGTGAACAGTCCATCCTGTTTTTTCTAATGCCAGCTGTGTCACAAAGTGAGTTTCCATGACTGCATGGGTGTCTTTCTTGATTTTTTTTTTATCAGTTTTGTTGGTCTATTTGTCTTCCCATGCAACATCACCACACTGTTTCAATTATTATCTTGTAATGTAATTCTGGACTCCTTTCCTTTGAATTTTTATTGGTTATTCTGTGCACTTTATTGTCCCATATAAATATTAAAATAAACATTTTAAAGTATTTCATGAAAATTCCTTTTGGAAGTTTGATAAAAAATTCTGTTAATTTATAGTTAAGATGTGGAAAGATTGATATATTTGTACAGATTCCTCTTAGTATATTGCTCTATTTATTTGTGTCTTTTATGTTATGCAATAATCTTTTGTTATTTTTGTCAAAATGTCACATTTTTGCTATGTATAGGATATGTTGTAGTTTCTGTTATACAACATAATCTATAACCTAATCTATAACCATCACTAGTATAAAACTTCATTATGTTAACATGACCAAAGTTCCAGTGCATTACATTGTGACTTATAGATAAAACCATTTAATAGCACAATAAGGAATGCCTTTGCTAGAGATATTCTGTATCGGACATTGTAGTTGCTTTCATGACTTGTTATCTATTATAGTAATCATATTCTCCTTCTCCCCTCCCCGATCACATCTCTTTATAAGAGTGACTGAATCTGTTACTATAGAATCTCTTTATCCCCATCAATAATTCGAGCCTTTAGGCTGATATTTTAATTTCAATGACACAGTCTCCACTGTCAACTCTTGGTACTAGAGGGCATTTTGGTTCCATCTATATAGTTCCCATTATCCTCTCTAGTACTACTGAGCCTCTAAAAGATGGCTGATGTCCCTCCTAAAGCTAAATTATTTCCTGCCCCTATAAAAGGAGTGTCCTTTACACCCTCCCAAGGAAAATAGATGGTGGATCCAGTGCTTCTATGTGATAAATTTATATGATAAATCCTACTTCCAACAGACTTCTGACCACCTCCTAATTACTCTAGGAAGACAACTCTGCACTCCTCTCCTAACGTACTATATTTACAATCCTGTCCAAACTTCCAGGGCCTATCCAAGCAGTGTATCAGTACTATGTTCTGGTGCCTTTGCCAAGAAGTTGAATCTTGAATAACAGAAAGCCCTTCTTCTAGAACAAAATCTTTCCTAAACATTACAACCCACCTTCCAACAGGCCAGCCTTCTTTTTTTTTGTCTGGAATTGTGGCTTTCCTTTTGGATGTTTAGCATTACTTTTTGTATGTTTTTTCTTGTAAAAATGCTATACAGAGGGGTTAGTTACATGAGCAAGGTAATGGGTACATTTCCTATTGAGCATTGTTACCTCTTCCTTTGTTTTCCTCCTACCATCCCTTCCCTCCCACCTCCACAACTACACACCACATATCGAAATTGTAAAGTTCATTTTCAACATAGTGTTTTGTACATCTCATTGTTACAATAGGTCAACCTGTATCCTTATTTAAGCATTTTTATTTTGCCCTTCCCCTCCCCAAATTAGGTAAGTGTATATGCAAGATTCAGGGCATCGACATCAAATACAGTGAAAACAGGGTTATACCATGGGGGAGGAACATACAAAGAAAGAAAAAATTACATGGTACATTATAAATATGTTAGAAACAATAGCAAGCAAGAAAAAAAAGATATTTGTGTCCCTATCTTGGGGTTCATTTCACTTAACATCATTTTATATGGTCATATGTACATAGCTTTTGGCCTTTTCTGCTTGTCCTACACATGTGCTAGTTATTGCAAATAAGGGAAACCATGCGATCTATGTTTCTTTGGGCCTGACTTTCTTTACTTAATATAATTTTTTCCAAGTCTTTCCATTTCCTAACAAATAGGGTGATATCATTCTTTCTGATGAAAGCATAGAATTCCATTTTGTATATATACCACATTTTCTTGATCCATTCATCTGCTGAGAGTATCTGGGTTGGTTCCATATTTTAGCTTTGGTAAATAATGCTGTGATAAACATACTTGTGCTGGTAGCCTTAGTATGTCCTTGTTTGTGTTCGTTTGGGTAAATGCCCAAAAGATGGATTGCTGGGTCATAGGGGAGCTCTATGTGGAGTCCAGACCAGCATTCTTAAGAGTGTTACCACTCCCATACATAATTACTTTGATGGTAGATATTAAACAAGTCTATTATGAAGTAGTAACTGTTCTCTCCCACCAGATTCATACTGAACTCTTATTGTATCTTCCTGGAGACAATGAGTAAAGGAAGAGGCAGATTAAAAAAATAAAAACATCATATTCCAAGTTGTGTAGTACTACAGGTAAGGTTCTTGTATGATTTTTAGGTAAGAATAAGCTGCCATCTTTTAGCAAAGGGCCAGCTGTAGCAATTAAAGTTCTTGATAGTCTATGCGGATACACCCATTTTTACTTTCTTCCTATTAAAGTCTTAACTTTAGAATAGTAAAGTTATGGACATTATACATTTCATCTCTTTTGCAGATCTGTAACTCTTAAAAGAAATATGTGAACTTCTTGAGACTAATCTTCCCTAGTTCATGACCTGGGTTCTCATTTTCTTTCTTCAAGGTTTACTAGAGAGTTCACAATGTTAACCAACTTTGACAACATGATCATTTCTATTACTCTCATTTAAGCACTAGGAGTCATTAAACCTGCTAATAGTTTCCTCTTTCCTCATTTCAAGACATGTTATTTTATAATCTGTGCCTGAAAATGCCAGTGTGTAAAGTCTTAAAGATTCTGTTGCTACTGTGTATGTTTTGTGGACATCATGTACCCATAATACCTGGTTAATTATCTGCTTAGTTAGTTTTGACCATGACCTACTTGGTTTCTTGAGATACTTTTGACAAACTTACAAAGCCAAAATTAAGATTTAGTCCTCCAGATAAGAATTAGTCTTGCTTCTACATGGCTCCCACAATCACTAGTACTTGAAAATGTGGAACCACTTTAAATTTACAGCATAAGGTGTTTTAGACATTAAGTGATGTGGATATAGGCTAAAAATCTAAGAGAGAGCATAATAATGAACAGCTTCTTAATGACTTTTGTGTGTTTCCGCACTTTGATTTGTTCAGAGATAAAGCAACTCTTTCCAAAAGTAACAAGCTGAAAATTTAATCATGTTCAACTTTTTATCATGAATGTAGTCTGTTAAAATTCAAGAATTTAGGGCAAAGGGTCCAACTTTGGTGTGTTTACATTGGACAGTCTAACTTCTGTTTATAACTCATAAATAGAAGGTGGTCACTCCATTCATCTTATGAGAGACTTTGGCCTCATAAAGCTTGATTATATTTTCATCTTTTGGTGCTCTTAAGAAAACAAAATATAAATATTTTATCTAAAATTTAGAGGTTTTTCTTCAATAAGAGGACTATTTAGAGCCATACTCACAACCTAAATCATATATGATAGCCTGGGCATATCTACATAATATGACTTTTATGAGAAATACTCTCTCACACACATACACTGATGTATGTAAATATATATCTTTATATCTATATCTATATATATCTCACAGTCAAATCCCGACATTGTATAATTAAGATATACTAATAGAAAATATGAAAGCTAGGAATGATGGAGCATACTTTTGATAAAAATCCCACCTATTTTGGAGGTAGGAATGGGAGGATTGTATTTCAAGACCATTCCAGGCAAAATTAGCAAAATCTGTGTCAAAAATAAGCAAGGTATGGTAATGTACACCTATAATCCCAGCTACTAAGGATATAAGGTAGAAGGATCACAGACAAAAGCATAGAAATAAAGCAAAAATGACTTTTAAGTATGGTCAAAGAGGTGTAGTGCTGGGTAATAAGCTTGAAATCCTGTGTTCAATTCTCTAGTATCACAAAAAGAGAAAACTTGGTAAAATTTTATTAGTTTTAAATTTTTATTTTGTTTTGAAGCTAATAAAATTAGTGCCTATTTTTATTGAAATAAGTCAACTCAGAGTGATTGAAGATTTACATGTAAGACTCAAAATCATTTTTTTATTTGAGGTAATTATTTGGTGGAAATACAGGTGGACCCATTGCAACAATGAGATGTACAAGTCATTATGTTGAAAAACAAACTTTACAACTTTGGTTTGGGGGGGGAAGGAGAATGGGGGGCCGGGGGGAAGATGGGAAGGATGGGAAGAGGAAACAAAGGAGGAGGCTACAATGCTTGGTAAGAAATGTACTCATTATCTTGCCCATGTAATTGTAACCCCTCTGTACAGTATTTTCACAATAAAAAAAAACTTCTTGGCCTTAACATTATCAGTTGGTATTTTTTAATGATCACAAAAGAATAAGCAACAAAAGTAAAAATAAATGAGAACAGACAAAGCTAAAAAGCATCTTGGCAGAAAGGAAAACAAAGAAAGAAAAAGCAAATGAAGAATATTAAAAATATCAAAAATATTTACAAATGATATGTCCAATAAGGAATTATTACTCAAAATATAAAAAGGAATCAAACAACTTGATGAGAAGAAAACACATAACTCATATGAAATGGTTCGGAACCGACTTTTCTCAAAAGAAGACCTATCAGCCGAGCACTGGTGAATCATGCCTCTAATCCTAACTACTTAGTTGCTGAGAACGAGAGGACTGAAGTTCAAAGCCAGCCTGGGGGTGAAGAGGAAAGAGGAACAAGATGAAGACATATTGACTATTAATTCCAACCAGCAATAGACCAAGTTAACCCTGTATTTCAGTCTTCTCAAACCATCAAATGTCTACATGAAGAACTGAATAAAGTCTAACTCAAAGACAGCAAAAAAAAAGAAAGAAAAGAAAAGAGACATAATATGAAGGCAGAGATGCCAAGTTTTTATTCCATATTGGTCATTTATCAGGTGTCTGTAGGCTCTAAAGAGAGCTTTGAGCAGAAATAACTTTCATGTTTCTACCAAGTAACCTAAGTCACTGTTATCACAAGCCATATGTTGGAGGTATTGTCTTACAGCAAAGCTAATGTATTGTTCAGCTGTGGGACCTCCAAAAATAGTACATTTTAAGTTAACTAAGACCAAATGAAGCTAGAGGGCTTTACGTGGTTTCTTCTTCATTAGCAATTCCTTATTTTGGTTTGTCATTTGGGGAGCCATCTGAAACCCCATGAGATTTATGTCGATATGCCCAGGCTATCTATACAATTTAGGCTGTGGGTGTGGCTTTAACTAGTCCTCTTATTGAAGGAAAACCTCTAAATTTTAGATGATATATTTATATTTTGTTTTCTTAATACTCACAAGGAATTCTTAGTCTTTAAACTTTCTGACTTTGTGGCCCAGTCCTTCACAAAGCAAACCTGTTGAGTAAGGACACAGATGTAGACAGAAAAAAAAATATGCATCATGTTTTAATAACAGGCTAATGACTCAGAGCTTATTTACTGCTTGTCCACTTGCAGAGCTCCCTGCATGTTTCTGTCTTTCAGTCTGTCTCACTGTCCCATAGTAAAGTATTTTCTTGAATGTGTTTAGTGTTTGGCTGTCGTTTGTGGCAATCTGGTATGCCCTAGGTGGTGCAAATAATACTGTCGAGCGCCACATTTGTCAGCCTGGATCCTACTTAACCCCAGTTCCAAATGAGTTTTCCTTTCAAATTATCTGCTTGGGCCTCTCATATTAACATAAATATTATCAATGCCTAAATCACTCAGGGGTTACAACTATGCTTTTTTCTTTTTTAAAATTAGTACATATTAATAATACTGATAAATGAGTTGCACTGTGATATTTTTACACATAATTATAACATACTTTAATCATATCCTCCCTTTCTGTGTTCCCCTTCATCTATTTTAGTACTTCCACTGTTGCTTTCACATTCTTTTTTTTGGTTTTTAAATCCACACACAAGCGAAAACATGGTGCTCATCTTTATGAGACTGGCTTCTTTTGTTTAACATGATAATCTATAGTTCTACACATTTTTATTCAAACAACATAGTTTCATCTCTCTTTTTTGTCATTGGATGACCTATAAATGCTACTTTTCTAGTTTGCTATACAAATGACTTTTAAAAATGTAATCTCCTCTTTGCCTTTATTTCTTTTTTAATTGTTATTAATTTACTTTATTGTTATTATAGAGCTGATATACAGAAGGGTTACATTTACATAACTCAGGTAATGAATACATTTCCTTTTATACAGTGTCATCTGTTCCCTTGTTCTCTCCCCGTCCCTCCCTCCCATCTCCACCCATGAGTCGGATAATTCATCCCTCTTTACAGCCGAATAAAACTCGATTGTTTCTTTATATATTCATTCATGTGTGGTCACTTATTCTGGTTCCATCTCTTAGCTTTTAGGAATAGTTCTGCAATAAACATAGGTGTGTGTGTGTTTTGCCTTGGAATCTTTTGGATACATATGCCCAAGAATGGTATAAAAGTAACTTCTTTTAAGTGTTGGAAGACTGTCCATACTGATTTCTATAGTTGATATACTAACTTACTTTCCTACCATCAGGCCATAATGGTTCCCTTTTCCCCACATTTTCATCAATATTTAATATATTTTATGACATTTTTGTAGCATAAAGTTAGAAAAGTGGGATTTCATTGTGATTTTTCCATAAATACATACAATGTACCTTGATCAAACTCATCCCCACCATCACACTCCTTCATCCCTTCTTCCCCCTTTACAAAACAATTTCAACAGGTCTCATTGTACTGTTTTCATGTATATTTATAACATCCTTCAACCTTCATTTTTATCAGCTCTGTCTATTGGCCCCGCCTCCACTAATTGGTACTATCCCCAAAATAGCTTGTTTTAGTTTCCTGCCATTTTCTTCAGAATATTATTAATTGTACAAAGTGGTTTTGCATTTGTTATGACTTAATCAATTTAACCTACTCCATTGCTTTTTCTTTCCACATCCTCCCAATTACTTATTGTTTAATAGTGTAAGTTTCCTTATGCCATCTTCATATATAAGCACAATATGTTAAGAATATTTTGTTTTTGTTTTAGGAGTCTTGGTGGTTCTGGGTCTTGTGCTTGCACTAAACAGAACACTTGGAGCCACTTTTTGCACTGGTAGTTTTTGAGGTAGCATTTTGCTTTGTGCTCCAACTGGGCTGGAGCTGTGTCCCCATGTAGACTTGTCTGGGTGAAAGGCAGAATATAGTTTCAATCTTCTCTATCTACTATCTAGTTTTCTCAGCCCCATTTATTTAAAAGGATGTCCCTTTCCTAATGTGTCTTTTTGTTGTTATTGAGAATCAAATGTCTATTGCAGCAGGGGCTTATTTCTGTGTCTTCTGTTTTTATGCTGAGACTGTACTGTTTTTGTTACTATGCTTTGTAGTATATGTTGAAATCAAGGGTTGTTATGCCTACAGCACTGTTCTTTTTGTTCAAGGTTGTTTTTGCTACTCAGGGTCTTTGCTTCCATATGAATATTACAGATTTTTTCCTATTTATATAAAAAATATGAGATATTTTAATGAAGAGTGCATTAGATCTGCATATTACTTATAGTAATATGGCCATTTAATAACATTAATTCTGTTAATCTATGGAAGGAATTTCCATTTTGAACTATCTTCTTCAATTTTTTTCTTTAATATTTTATATTTTTCATTATAGAGACCCTTAATCTTCTTAGTTAAGCTTATTCCTAGGTATCTTGTATGATATTTTGAGGCTATTATGAAGAGGTTTTTTTTTCTTGGTTTATTTCTCAGCAATTTTCTTATTGATGGAAGTAGCTAGTGCTTTTGTCTGTTGATTTTATATATTGCGACTATGTGTGTTTATTTATCAGCTCTAAGACTCTTCTGGTGGAGATTTTAGGGTTTCCAAGTATAGGATCATGTCATATGAAAACGAACAAATTTTGTCGGTCATGGGGCTTGAACTCTGGGCCTGGGTGCTCTCCCTCAGCTCTTCAGCTCAAGGTGAGTGCTCTACCGCTTGAGCCACAGCGCCACTTCTGGTTTTCTAATGGTTTACTGGAGATAAGAGTCTCACGGACTTACCTGCTAGGGCTGGCTTTGAACTGAGATCCTCAGATCTCAGCCTTCTGACTAGCTAGAATTACAGGCATGAGCCTCTGGCACCCGACTTCCACAAGGGCTTTTTATCATGAAGGCATGCTGGATTTTGTCAAGAGCTTTTTATTTATCTGTTAAGATAAGCATGTGATTTTTAAAATTTTTATTGAATATTTTCATTATCTAGAAATAGTTGTACAAAGGAGCTGCCATTCACCAAAGCAGTTTATGAATACAGTGCACCCTTGATCACTGTCACCCCTTTCAAGATTCTTACCCACCACTCCCAACCCACCACTTCCTTTCCTTATCTTAATTTTAGGTTGTGTATTGATTTGTTTGCCATTTAACAAGGCAAAATACATCTGATTTATTAGATCTACAGAAGTAACATCTTCATAAAATTTCAGAGCAGACTTGTATACTATACACAAATATATACATATATGTTGTGTATATACTTATATAAATATGTACACATAGAATTGGTTCAATTTATATGCAGTACACAAATCAGAATTTTCCTATATCTCTAATAACAACAGATGCTGGAGGGGATGTGGACAAAAGGGGACCTTACTGCATTGTTGGTGGGAGTGTAAACTTGTTCAACCACTTTAGAATGCAGTATGGAGGTTCCGCAAAAGACTCCACATAGAGCTCCCCTATGACCCAGCAATACCACATTTGGGCATTTACCCAAATGATCACAAACAAGGCCATACGAAAGCTACCAGCATGACTATGTTTATTGCAGCATTATTTACTATAGCTAAGATATGGAACCAACCCAGATGCCCCTCAGTAGATGAATGGATCAAGAAAATGTGGTATATATACACAATGGAATTCTATGCCTCCATCAGAAAGAATGACATTGTCCCATTTGTTAGGAAATGGAAAGACATGGAAAAAATTATATTAAGTGAAGTAAGCCAGGCCCTAAGAAACATAGGTCCCATGGTTTCCCTTATTTGCAATATCTAGTATATGTATGAGTCAAGCAGAAAAGGTCAGATAAGTTGATGTTAGGGAAATGAACCCTATGATCTCTATTCAAATATTTTTTTTTCTTTCATGCGATTGTTTCTAACATATTTATAAGATGAGTTCTTTGTTGCTTTGTATGTCCCTCCCCCATGGTATAACCCCTGCTTTCACTGTATTTGATGTTGGTATAATTTGTGGAGGGGAAGGGGAAAAAAAACAAATCGTTTAACTAGGGATACAGGTGGACCATTGCAACAATGAGATGTACAAGTCGTTATGTCGAAAAATGAACTTTACAACTTTGGTGAGGGGTGGGGGGAGGACCGGGTGGGGGGAGGGGGGAATATGGGAAGGGATGGAAGGGGAAACAAAGAGGAGTCAACAATGCTTGATAAGAAATGTACTCGTTATCTTGCCCATATAATTGTAACTCCTCTGTACAGTATTCTCACTACATATATATATATATATATATATATATATATATTTCTTGATCTGTAAGTAAAGTTTCCCTAGTCCCTGAAAATGCTGGCATCTTCAGCTTTTGTTTGAGTCACACAACTCTGTGGGCTACCACAGAGTCAACTACCACTTCTCAGTCACATCTTGGCTCTAGTCCTTATATTTCCAGTTTTGCTGTCTGTAAAGTTTCTCTCTGGTTTTATGATGTTCAGTATATGCACCAAATTGATGAAATATGTCAACTCAGGTTTTTATATCCCATCCCATTCATTTCATAAATGAGGAAAATGTGACCTACCAGAGCATTCTATGTCACCTAACATGGCTTCCTCACTTACAGCAGAGTGTGGACTTCGCAGCTTCTCAATATTTTTAAATTGTCTTTTATAAAGTTCCCTTCTCCTTAATCTCCAACTCTCCAACATGTCATTTCTTATAAAAGTAGACTAAGAAATACAAATCAGGCCATTTATTAAAGGAATGATGTCCTTAAAGTTATAATCTAGTTTACAGGACTATAATGAAACATCACATTAAATAAAAGATCAGTGACATCATATTATTCTTCAATTAAAAGGGGAAACTGACTAAAAGGACATCTAGAGAACTGTTGAACCCAAGGAACTGCTTCCAGCCATTTAGGCACAATGAAAAAATATGTTTGATTATATCAATAAATTAGTCTTTAAAAATTTTAATAGATGATATAGGTTGTAGATATCAGTGAAGCAGTTGTTCTATAGAAAAAGAATCATGAGTATCACATATTTCAGAGGCAATAGGTCATTATGACCATGCATATTTAATAAAGAAAATTTGTTTTATTACTATTGGATCTAAATTATAGAGTTGCATGAAATAAAACCTTCATAGCACATGTATGATATAGTCCTTTTGTATCTACTAGCATATCACATTATTCTGATGCATAGTTCTCCTTTAATCACACAAATTTTGACACAGCTCTTATAATGTTTGTTTTAAGACAACATAATATGCAAAATAATTTCCTGCTATTTCTAGAAGCATTTGCATAGTAGACATTTCCACACAATTTTCACAAGCTATTCATAATTAGGCATTTGTGTGATGAAGAGAACACTATTGTTTGTTTAGAATTAAGTCCTTTGTGTTAAGAATTCTGTTAGTGCCAATTCCAAGTCCAATGTTCCATGGGCCCAACATTGTGTTGTTCCTCCCTGCTCTATTTTGCCTATTGGAAAGAAAGGGAAAAGAATAGAGAAAGCAGAGTGCTGGCCCTTTCAGGCCACATTCCTAAACCCAAATATAAAGTTGAGTTCTAACTGGTTTTGATAAATGGGAAACAAAACCAGGGAAATTGGAAAACAGCAAAGAAATATCCAGTGGACTTCTCTTCTGGTTATGTCTGCAGAGTGGCTGTAACACTAGCTCCTGTTCCTTACTATGATTCCATCTTTTAGCAAGTAGCCTTGGTCCTGGGCAACATCTGTACACCTTTCTTCCAATGGGTCTTCAGTCAATGAACAGTAACAGTAACTAGAAAAGTCAGTTACCTCACTATCACCTGTTCAGATTCTCAGGTACTCCATCGCCCTTATGTGAATCTCTAATTAAACTCTTTGTGTTCAAGTCTTTGTTTCCTTGGCTATTCTGTGATTCATACAAAATTAAGTTATATTATGTGGACTGCTTTAATACATTCTCATCTTTCTTTGGATATTTATCCAAAATCTTACTGCATTTGTATACTGATAAAGAATTTTTAGTTTTGTTTTTAATATTTTTGCTCTTAAAATATGCCATTTTAGTTTGTTCATTAATTCATAGCATTCTGTTTTCTTTCATTTGGATTATGATTTGGAGCTCAAGAAATTAATTAGATTGCCATGCTAGTCATATAGTTTACTAAAATTACATATACTTTACTCAAATTATATACATATTTAACTATAGAGCTTATATCATGTTATATATGAGGTAAGTGCTAAATATTATTTGTTGTTTCATTTTATTATCAATTGGCTTAGGTCAATCTGAAGAATAAATCCCTAGGCATATGTTTACCTCTTCCTATGGGTCCATAACAACATCAATTTCTATAGCTATAGAATGTATTTCTACAGTGATTAGAATGTATTACTAACTTCCACAATAGTACAATCCAATGTGATTTCTCTTCCTATGCTCTTGTGAAAAGGGAATATAGTCCAAGCTGACCTTGAACTTGTGATCTCCCAGCTGAAGCCTCTTGAGTGCTGGGGCTACAGACCTTGCCCACTATGCCTGGTTCCAATTTCTTGTTTTGTTGAAAGGTGAGAATTTACTACGGATCAAATCTGGGCTTTGCACATGTTAATCAAGCCCTACCTTGAGTCCTTTTATTTGTATTTTGTTGTAAGAAAGTGTTTCACTGACTGTGCCAGGACTGATCTTGAACTCTAGCCATCCTGTTTCATCCTCATAAACTGCTGGGATTACACAAATGCATCAACATGCATAGCCAGTTTCATGCTTTATTTTAACTTTTCTTTGATTTCTTTGCCAGAGTTGCTAAAATTGTTAAATTAATGGTTTAAATTTTGTATTCTTCTACATCTTTGATGTAAATAGTAGTAAAAAAAAAAAACCCTGGTTCACCTGCATAGACTCACTTTACTACTCTAGATGCATCCTTTGACAGAGCCTCAAGGCCAGTTACTGAGGGCTGGAGAATTTAATTTTTGAACTTAATATTTTAGCACTGCATTTGCAAGAACTCTAGGACCAAAAAACCCTCATATTCACATACTCAAGGGAAAAACTTGACACAAGAAAAATGAATATCCAATTGTACCTGGGCCTTTCAAAATATTTCATCCCTTAAAAATAGGAATACTTAATAAAAGGAAAAATATGATGGGGTCATCATAAGGAAAAGTATGGTTATTTTTGGATGTTTCCTTGTCTATTAGTATAATAAGGACACCTAACCTTTGACTTGCTGAAGCAAATCAAATATTCCCAATGGGAAAGTACGTTTTAAAGCAATGAGATATCAAAATAGAGAAAGCAATTAGCTCTTTGTTCCTACCATGTAGAAATAGCTGGTTGAACAGCTACATGAAGCAGAGCTGGTCTCTAAACCACAAAATGATGTAATGTTGGTCATGTAATCATATAATAACCCTAAGAGATAAGTGATCTGAATTAATCAGAACCACAAGTAGAGTATTTGTGTATCTGTGGACCTGAGTCCCTGTGCAAGCTACCTTCCCCTTTCACAACAGATTTGGACACTGGCCAGGTCTTCATTTCATTATAAAGCATGCTGATGTGACATGGATGAAACTTTCCCCATCCTCCAAAAAGTCAGGCTTAGCAATGAGTATAAGAATGATTTCAGCAGTTGTCAAAGATTCTGTACCTTACAGTATTCCATCAAGTTAATCAAATATCATTAGGCCTTTGTTTGAAAAAATTTAGAAAACACACATTCTAAAAAAGAGATGCGATGTAAGGTCCAAAGTAAAGCCCTATAACTATGTCTTGCCTTGATATTTGGTGTCATCAAGGGGGCCTTGTCTAGTCTTCTTGCAAATCTCCTCTGCCCTGACACCACTGATGAGGACATCTAGCCAAATCATCCTTCTTATCAAAGGAACAAGGCACACTGCCAGCCTCCATGGTGATAGGTTTCAGTTCTCTGCCAGTCTAAGAAATTAGGCAAACAAGCCAATCATATTTTCCTATAGAAATCAGAAGGCACTGTAGCCTATTCATAATAAAAAAAAGGCCTACTTTATAGTTTTTCTCTCCTTTCCTGATGGCAAATTCATGTGGGCCCGCATGGTGTATGGTGTCTTCATCTCCTAGGCAATGAGTATTCATGACCAACAAACAGCCATAAATCCCATATAATGAGTACTGGGTATTGTATGTTTAGTCATTTCTATAACACTAGTAAAGAAATCCTTCCTAACTACAGGGTGAATATGGGATGCAACAAAGTAAGAAGGTCAAAGTCATTCATTGTTTGAAGATGATGAAAAGACTCCACTGTTAAGATTGTTTGCTACATATGAGACTGACTTTTGAGCTAAGAAACTTGATTTCATAACTCAAATCATCTGTCCTAATGTTCTATGATAACTACTACTAAAATCATTAATCTATTTTTCAGATATATACATCATTCTGTTAAACAGCCTGTTAATCAACCTATTTTATAGCTAAAGGAACATATAGAAAAGTTAAGTGATTTGCATATGGTCACAGACAAACTAATAAATGGCAAAAATTATTATCAAGCCTAAAAGATTTTTTTTGTTTTGTTTGTGTTGGTGGTTGTTGTTTATTTTCTATGGTTAACCCCATTACTGATATTCACTATCATTAATTACTATCACCATTTGCCCTCATTATTGTAATTGTCAGTGTACTTCCTTATAGCCTCTAAATCATCAGAAGAATTCACTAAGGGATTCTTAAAATCCACCAATAAATGGAACAATACTAGTGGAATTGAATTAATGACTATTTATATACAACAAATTCCTGTGCACAATGTCTATTAGATTTAAATGTAACAATCTATACAGGTCTTAAATTCAGGAACTTGGTGTTCTTACTCAGCTTTATTTCTCACGGTTGGCACTCTACTATTTGAGCCATACATTATTTATTTATCTATTATCTATATTATCTATCTATCTATATCATTATTGATTAATTGGAGATCAGGTCTCTCTAACTTTTATGCTTAGCCTAGCTTCTGAGATCATTAAATCTTGGCCTCTTAAATAGCTAGGACTATATGTGTGAACCACCAGTGCCTGGTTTGATTTCTTATTAAGTGAACTTACATCTAAAACTAGAACAAAATATTCACAAGTAAGGCATATCTCCAAAGAAAGTCAATAAACATATGTTGAATATAAGTGAATGAATATATCTAGTATTCTTGTTTAATAATATTACAACTAATACTTGTATATAATAAATGCTCAGAGACTTATATAGAAAATATTGGTCAATGAGAAGATACAAATATAAAAAATTAAAGATAAATGCAATGTCATCTTTCATCTTTAATATATTTTAAGATTATTCCTCTAGCAATTCCTCTAGAGACTCTCGAATTCCCCATCCCTGTGCTTTATTTAGACTTGAACTTTGAAAGAAAGCAAATGTTTTTTGTCACAGAGTCAGCAATCTAGAAAACAAAGTAAATGCTATTGCTTAAATGGCCTGGTTTATTTCAAATGGAATTGGGCAAATGGAGAATGAAAACCTTTTTACTTTTACAGATGAAGATGAGTCACAGAAAAGTGTGCCAGCTGTCTTTTGTGTCCTACATACACTCTATGCAATGACTTTTGCTAACTGCTTGTGGAGTAGAATCAACCTACCTATCTTTGATACAATATACAACACATTTATTTCTGTAAAAGGAACATGGTCAGACATTTATGGCACATTGGTTAACTACTAACACAGTGTGGATAATTATGAAAATAGTGTGCAGTTACTGAAATCATGCAGTTTACTAAAGGTTGTTGCTTACTTGCTCTGGTGAGCTAGATTTGAAGCTTTCTTGTCTGTGTGGCTTCTATACCAATAAGATTGTGTTGCTGCTTAGATGATAGGGTTTCTTCATTTTGTGTGTGAATACATCATGTACAGAGAGCAAAAATCTATGTGCAAATGTGACTTTTTTCATGTAGGACATTTGTTGTTGTTTTTTAACTTTAAATTTTATTGTAAATGTAATGTACGAAGGTTTACAGTTACATAAGTAAGGTAATGAGTACATTTCTTTTTGAACAGTGTTACCCCCTCCCTCATTTTCTCTCGCTTCCCTCTTTTCCTGTCTCTCTTCCCCCTCAGGTTGAAAAGTTCATTTCCAACCTAGTATCTAGTGTGTATCACTATTGACTTGGTTCAACCTTTGTTGATTTGTTTCTGTGATTTCTCTTCCCTTCCCCAAATCAGATAAACTTATATAGAAGACAAATGGTGCAGAAATCAAAAACATTGACAACAGGGAATCAACCAAAAGAAAGAAAAAAGAATGAACTGCCTATGCTTCTTTTGGTTTGGCTTACTTCACTTAATATCTTTTTTTCCAAATCTTTCCATATCCTTACAAATGGGGCAATGTTATTCTTTCTGATGGGAGTATAGAATTCCATTGTGTATATAAACCACATTTCCTTGATCCATTCATCTACTGAGGGACATTTGGGTTGATTCTATATCTTAGCTATGGTAAATAATACTGCAATAAACATGGTTGTGCTGGTAGCTTCAGTGTGTCTTTGTTTTTGGTCATTTGGGTAACTGCCCAGAAGTGGGATTTCTAGGTTACAAGGGAGCACTATGTTTAGTCTTTTGAGAAACCGCCCTATTGTTTTCCAGAGTGATTGAACAGTTTACATTACCATCAACTATGTAGTAGCATTCCCTTTTGGTCATATCCCTTCCAGCATCTTCTATTATTAGTTTGCTTGATAATGGCCATTCTAACTAGGGTGAAGTGGAATCTCAATATTGTTTTGATTTGAATTTCTTTTATAGCCAGAGAGGTTGAACATTTCTTCATGTGTTTATTGGCCATTTTTATTTCTTCATAGGAGACATCTTTCTGTAAGCCTTCAGCCCACTTATTAATGGGGTGGTTGTTTCTTTGAGGATTTGTTCTGGGGGGGGTTAATTTTTTTGAGCTCTTAATATATTTTAGATATGAGGCCCTTGTCTGATGTATAGCTAGTAAAGATTTTCTTCCAATCTGTGTGCTATTTATCCTGCTACCTATATCTTTTGCCATGCATAGACTCTTTAGTTTCATACAATCCCACTTATTTAGCCTTTCTTTGATGCCTCTATAATGAATACTTTAGAGGACTGATATCATGAAAATGGCAATATTGGGGCTGGGAAGGTAGCTCAGTGGTAAAGCACTTGCCTTGCATGCATGAGGCCCTGTGTTCAATTCCTCAGCACCACACAAGCAAAAAGGAAAAAAAAAATCTGGAAGTGGCACTGTGGCTCAAGTGGTAGAGCACTAGCCTTGAGCTGAAGAGCTGAGGGACAGTGCCCAGGCCCAGAGTTCAGGCCCCACAACTGGACCCCAAAAAATGGCAATATTGCACAAAGCTATCTACAAATTCAATGCAATATCCATCAAAATCCCAACAACAATCTTCAATGAGATAGAAGAAGCAGTCCAATAATTCATATGGAATAATTGAAGACCCTGAACAGTAAAAACAATCCTTCACAGGAAGAACCTTGCTGGAGGAATGTCAATACCAAACTTCAAACTCTATTACAAAGCTGTAGTTTAAAAAACAGTATGGTACTGGCACATGAACAAACCTGAGACCCAATGGAATAGAATTCAAGACCCAGACATAAGCTGACAGACCTGTGACCACATTTAATCCTTGATAGGGGAGCCAAAACACAAGACAGAAGTAAGACAACCTCTTCAACACATGGTGCTGCAGAATTGGCTAGACGTGTAGAAAACTGAAGTTATATGCCACCCTGCACCAGAAGCAATTACAAATGGATCAAAGCCTCAATGTAAGACCAGATACTCTGAAAATATTACAGGAAGAAACAAGGGAAACATTAGAGCCCCTTGGCACAGATTGAAACTGCCTAAGATCCAGAAACACAACAAATCAAAGAAAGGATGTGAGTTTTTAAAAGGTGTAATAATGAATGCAACACAGACACTAAGTGTACACAGCAGGATCTCAAATCAGTAATCCTTTAATTGCTATGGAGGGAAAAGGGGACTCCAAAGAATTCCTTGGAAAATGATATCTTTTGGGATACTTGGTACTGTGAGTATTTTCCTCTGGTTCAAAATTACTTCAGTATTATATAAGAAATGTAGGTGTGTGTGTGTGTGTGTGTGTGTGTGTGTGTGTGTGTTACACAAAATACTTGAAGTAGTTTTATTTTATGAAAAAGTCTCCCAACTTTAAGAGCTAGTACCCAGAGCTCTGCAGTGAGCCACACCACCAAATGAAGACTTATGAGAGTCTGATCTGTCTTAAAAGTTAATAGAAAGAAACTATAAAATGGCTCTTTTTTTGGTTTGTGGGAGGAGGTTTTTGATATAAGAAATATTAATTTGTTAAAAACTATTCATGTTCTTTTCATCTTCATCATAATTGATTCTACCTGCGCATCATTTTGAGTCCAGTTTCCTACCCATATTTACAATGTGGGTTTCATTTCCATAAAATGGGAACATAATAAATATAGGGTTTACTAATGATTGTTTTATGTGGCTGCCAATCTGCCAAGTAGCATTCTTAATTATTACCAGGAAACTAGACATTTTCCAACCATATGTTTTAGATTTAGGACTAATATGCCATGTCAGCCCTCTCTACTGGACTGATGGGAACACAGTGGGACTTCAGAGTGTCTGTTTTGGTGGGTAACTTTCTGGGGTTAGATAAAAGCATTAATCGAAAGAGATAGAGCAAAGCACCAAAAGGTTCTGAAAGCAAATCCTATAAAGAAACATCAAAGACTTATTTCATTGTTAACTGATATTTCTACTAGGCAAGGACAGAAATCCATCTTCCTCTAGAAGACATGGAATAAAGGAAACCTTAACCTACATTAGTGAACTCAACTGCAAGGCTGTCGTCTTCACTGAAAAGCATAACCAAGAGATTGTCCAAAAATGATTTTAAGTGTATATGTCTTTTCATTAGTCTGTGCAAAGTTGGTATGTTCTTTCCAAAAATTTATTTCAGGACTTGGAAGGAAAGGAAACAAAATCAAAAGGAACTGGTCTAAATGGGCTGAATGTAACTCTAAAAAAGTGTTTAAGTTGATGGGAATACCTTTTTGAGATTTTAGTTTGCTTGTCCAATAAATACTTAGCTGTTGACCCATAGTTACCTGGTTTTGGTCAAAGAGCTAAGATATCTGTTAAGTTCATATATAAAGTTAAAACAATATATTATTGACAGAAAGCTTATCTTGTCATTTTGAACTTTTTCTTTTTTAGAGAAATATATTTAATGTGGAGTGCTACTAATTTCCCTTTGGAAATTAGTTATTTTAATTCAAAAACTATTGAATAATTAAATAAAAAGTGAACATTCAAAGAAATCTACTATTTAATTTTAAGTAGAAGAGGAACTATTTAAAATGGGAAGTAATTGAGCGCCCTTTTATCATTGTCTTCATGTGATCAAGTCACTTCCATAATGACTAGATCAAATGAATCCAGGGTCCTTGGCTGGGCTTCAGTAAGGTGTTACCTTGACAAATGGAAAATGTCACAGACACAGAATGTTTATTTGTACCTACAAATACACTGCATGCTTAGTTGATACTTAAAAATGGCATTTGAGTACATCTATGGCAAACACTTCAATATTTACAATAAAAGAAATCAGGAGCCCTTCCCCTGGCTGCTATAGAAGACTATAAATACTCTGGAGAGAAAAGAGAAAATTAAGGCTCAAGATTAAGTCAGAGCCTTGGTATTCATCTTCATCTTCATCTCTTATATACTGTTTACAATGGATCAAGCCAAGTCTGATAAATTACATTTATTATCTGACACCTATATTTAATAAATTATACAAGATCACAGACTCCTATTCTCTCCCCTGGACACAAAGATTATGTTTAGAAGGTCTAAGAGAAAATTGTTATAGTATTTCAGATTTTATTTTTAACAATTAAGATGTTCTGAGTAGAAAAAATTGGGGGTGAAAAGTATTCACAGACAAAGCCAAGGAGTTTCTAAAAATTCTCAGATAACACTAACATTAGTTTTCTTTCTTTTTTTCCCTCTTCTTCCAACTTTCCTGAGGAATTTTGCAATCTCTGGGAGTCAGGGTGTATATTTTTCTACTGGTATTATTGCAGATACAGAGACAGTACACCAATTCTCCTTTTATTCTTTATTTCAGATTTTGTGTTCAAACAGCATTTGCCAAGTGTATTTTGTTAATAGGGTTGATACTTACCCATATTTTACTTAAAGAAAGAGTTCCTTGATAAATGAATTTTAGAAAACAGCATATAAGAAAAATTAAATTTCTGCACTTTTTGTTTGGTTGCTTGTTCGACTGCCCATGAACAAATCTGAATATCACAAATAAATTTAAAAAGCAGTACAATCTCAAATGAAAATAGCACAGGTTTTGTGGGGGCTTCATCTGAGTTTGAACTTGTCAAGACACTGTTCCAATTTCCTTACCTTTCTTCTCCATTGTTTTTAAGGTATGAATCAGAGTAGGAGTAGCTTCAGTATAAACAACAAGGTTGCTTGTGATGCAAAATGTCTAGCACAGCACCTGACACAGAGCAACCTTCTATGAGTAACGGCAATGATTCTGGTTAGAGTTGCGATCCCAGCCATGGCAGCAGTATGCTTTGTGAGATTAGTGCTTGGCAACTTTGGCAGAAGAGTATTCTTACAGCAAAGAGAAGTGTCCAAAACTGAGCATGGTGCCACACACCTACAAGCCTAGCACTTATGAGAGTAAGGCAAAAGCATAGTGCCTTTGAGGCCAGCCTGGGCTACAAATGGACCATGACTATTGTCAGAGGGCTGGGAAGGTGGCTCAGTGGTAGTGCTTGTCTTGCATGCATGAGGTCCTGGGTTTGATTCCTCAGGGCCACATAAGCAGAAAAAGCTGGAAATGGCATTGTGGCCCAAGTGGTAGAGTGCTAGCCTTGAGCTGAAGAGCTGAGGGACAGCACTCAAGCCCAGAGTTCAGAGCTGAAATAGATCTTCATGTACCTAATATAACTCTGTCATGGTTTGTGAACTTTTGCCATTAGGGCTTATAGATATGAGCTAAATTCTTTTGTAATGAAATATATAGAAACATATTCCTTCAACCTCACAACAACTTAGAGATATCAATCATTTTCACAAGAAGTTGGTTGCAATTCAGAAAGAATTTTCTTTTGACTTCAAGACTCCTTTTCTTGTCCCCAAATCACAAGCACAGAAATCTAAAATACATCATCTTGATTCCATCATTTTGCATTAGTTTACATTTATTTGCTTTGTAGTTTATACTCTTTTTATCATGTTTATCTATTATTCTACTAAAATTTTTAAATCCAAATCCTACCAACAACACTAACACTCTCTCCTAGTAAACCATTTCACAGATTAAAATAACTTTTACACTATTCAAAATCAGTATCATTCATTCATTTTTACTCAGATACTTCTATCTATCTATCTATTCATTCATTTCTACCCAGATGCTTCTATTTATTTTTCTTGAATATCTTTTTTTATCTTCCCAATCCTGGAAGTCCCTAAAAACCTTTCTAGCCAGAGTCAATTCATTCTCTCCCATAGCAATCTTCATGTAACTCAAAGGATATGATTCCACTATTTTGGATGGGGAATTTTATATAGTGTGTGTTTAACACCCACTGTCGAAATCCATACATCACTTAAAGAGAGGACCTCATTATCTGTGTTCTCCATAATCCAATGCCTCCCAACTGGTTTTTGACAAATGTTTATGTTAAACATTTATGTTAAACAGCTTCTGATAGCAAAGTGTTTTTTTGCTTTTTTTATATTTTTTCAGAACAAGTTTTATTTTTTCATCTACAAGACACAATCAAATATTAAATGTGGTATGAAAAAATTAAAATGTTTTGCAAGGGAAAGCAAATCATCCACCCGGACTGAAAACTACTGCAGGGAGTTTTCTCTGAAGGGAAAGTGATTGAGACTAAGGGCGTTACATGAGTAGGGTAATGAGCACCTTCCATACTGAGCATTGTTACCTCCTCCTTTATTTCCCCCCTACCATCACTTTTCTCCCTGCCTCCCCAACTCATCCTGCCCCCCCTTTCCCCAACATAGCAAAGTGTTTTTTAAACTATTCTGTTTCTGCTATGTTCTGAATGTAAAGATCAAGGAGGAGAAAATCTTCCAATGAAGAAATCAAGACCAGTGCTTTCACAAAGAAGAGAGAACAGAACAAACCAAACCAGAGAAGATACTCTAAAGCTCCCAGTACTACACACTACTGTTACCTTGAAATCTAATTTCTGAGTTCAACACCAGAAAAATGATTCCTGAAGAGTGATGAGAAGAAGCAGCGAAGTGTATCCTGAACTGTCACCACATAAGATGGGTATGAATGGGTTTTCCTCCTCTTAGATGTGGGCCTAGGATCAGGGAAGAAAGCAAAGTCCCACATAGATGACTTGTAATCAATGACAGCGTGAAGCACAAAATCATATAATTTAGATTAAGTCAGAAAATACTTGAGAAGGTGGTTCTAAGTATCCTATGTCTCTTAAAATTCAATTAAATGTGGTAAAAAAAATTGACTGGGTTAAATCAAGCACTTAGCAAATAGATTCTCTTAAGACAACCATCTAAAATACAAAAGAAATAGCTTTTGGCTAGTAGGAAAATTTAATGTTGAAAGGCATTTATGAAGAACAATGTGGAACCAGCATCTGTAAAATTCCTTAAGAGAAAACACACTGGCCTCCAAGAGTGTGTCCTGGACAGGTGCTCTGGCTCTAGGGTCCATGGCTGATTCCCAAGACCAGCGGGGTCTGGTGAGGGAAAAGATCCCCCAAATGTATCGGGACACAACTACCCTGAAAGTAAAAGTATTCTTAAAGACAATCTATCTGCAGGGAATATTAAAACAAATTTGTTTATAAGTAATTTTTCATTCTTTTCTTAACTTTCTTCTTTTTTGGGACATTTTATTTTATTTTTTTTAATTGTGAAAATACTGTACAGAGGGGTTACAATTACATGGGCAAGATAATGAGTACATTTCTTATCAAGCACTATAGCCTCCTCCTTTGTTTCCCCTTCCCATCCCTTCCCATCCTCCCCTCCCCCCTTGCCCCTCCACCTAATCCTCCCCGCCCCCCTCCCCCCCCACCAAAGTTGTAAAGTTCGTTTTCGACATTACGACTTGTACATCTCATTGTTGCAATGGGTCCACCTGTATACCTATTTGAACGACTTGTTTTTTCCCTTCCCCTCCACAAATTATACCGACATGAAACAGTGAAAGCAGGGGTTATACTGTAGGGGAGGGACATATAAAGTAATTTTCATATTTAAAAACTTTTAGAGCAGCTGAGAGGCAAGAACTTTGAACTCTTAATGAGTTCAAAGGAAGGATACCTCATAATTATGGTGGGAAATCTATTCAAAAACAGAAGAATAAAGGTACTATAAATAGTCAGCTTTGTTCTTTCTGTAGTTCATGGTATCAATTAAGATCACATAGTACTGATCTATACTAAGAAATATTAATTGTTTGGTGAATGAATGAATGAATGAATTAATGTGCATTTACTGAGCACCTGCTGATGTCTAAATCCTGAACTAGCTCGATATTATCTCCCTTAATTCTCTTAATGATCCTTTCATGTATAAATTGTTATTCTAATTATAATAGTGAGAAACAGACTCAAAAGATTTGGAAAAAGACCACAAGGGTACACAGCCCATAAGAAGCAGAGCCAGATTTCCAACCCACATCTTTGAGTCCAAACTGAGTTTTTTGCTCAATAGGAAAACCATTACTTCCCTTTTCAAAAACAACTCATCATTGTTGGAAAAAATTATGCGTTTGGTAAGCAAATGATTCTAAAGTTTGTCTAAGGAACTTTTGAATCCACCTTGAGACCTTTAGAATTAATCACCCCAAAACAGAAAGGTTTTAATGATCTTTAGGGCAATTACTCCATTATCCCCAACAAATGGGAAAATGAGCCTTAAGCTTTGTCTCATTTATTTAACTGTTGTTTCAGGAGAGACCTGGAAAAAAAAGGAGGTTATGTCAATTGTGTTTTAACAGAATGACTAAGTTGTGAGCATTTCCAGAAAATATTTTTCTTGTGAGTTTCCTTTTACTAGCTTTGGAGACAATGACTCAGTCATCTCTGCTGTCCTGCTCTGTAATTAGCACGTTCTAAAGACATTACCTTCTGAAAGGGAGAAGTAGCCTCGATTCTGTTCAAACCTCACTATATGCTCCCCTGAATTGAACTTTTAAAAATGCTATCTAGCTATTACTGTAAACTAACGAAAGAGAAAGTACTCAGCCGCTTACCACAGGCTGCCCTGGACGCCCAAAGCCAATCCTCAGATTCTATCTTTCAAAGTTTCCGACCTTTCCAGACAGGCATTTAATCAAACACCTATTGACTCAGTGACCCCCTGGAGTAGCAGTCAAGTGCTGGTAGGTTGTAAGATAGTTTTATCACCACTTGCCTAAGGTGAAAAGAACCATAAGCAGAATGAGTCAAGGGAAAGAACAGGACAGAACTAGAGAAGGTAAAGAGCAAATTTTACAAAATGGTCTAAGGGAGAATTGGGCTAGAGGATTTCTTTTGCAGTCCGAAAACATTATGGGAAGGGGGGGAAAAAAGATCCATTTGTTTTATGAGTTTGGGGAAGAAAGCCACAAACACTTTGCTTCCCAGGAGTTGTAAGACTTTCCCATTCTCAGGGCTGCCCAGTGACTCCAGGCACAGGAGGGCATGGTTGAGATTGCCGCTGAGTGCGGCTGAGCCGGAGCAGTTGGAGCTGGGTTCATTCTGATAGTCTCGGGAGAGAAGGACTGTAGGAGCTTTTAGGCTTCATCATCACCATGCCGTTTCAACAGAGAGAAATTCCTGATTACAGAGGAATGTGACAAGGTTTGTTTTACATGGTTATCAAAAGCTCTACACTTTTTGAGAGACTGGGCAATGAATATGTTACACTCAAGACAGAGTGTGGGGTGATCATATCGACCATGAATTAGCAAGTGCTGTTGAGTAACCTCTGTTTAGAGCAGACTTCCCACAAGTGAAATCACTGAAGCACATTTTCTTTTCCCTTTTGGCTATAAAGGTTTAAAACATACTTGGAAAAAAATGTAAATCAGGTATTTCATGGATGTCTGACTTCTCTGTGAAAGTCATGAAGTTTTCATGAGGTATCATGCCAACAAACAAATGATATTGAGAGTCTGTTGACCAATTATTTATTTTGATTTATGATTATTTTAATTGTAAATTAAATGATGATGTGCATACCATATATTCATGATGTATAATGTGATGCTACGCATGTGCTGTTACTGGGGCTTGAACTCAGGGCCTTGCACTTATGTTTGTTTTTTTTTCCCACTTGAGTAGACATTCTACTACTTGAGCCACACCTCCACTTCTGGCTGCTTACTGGTTAATTGGAGATAAGGAACTCAAGGATTTCTCTGCTCAGGCTTGTTTCAAACTGACATCTTCAGATCTCAGTCTCCTGAGTAGTTAGAAGTAAAGGTGTGAGTGACTGACACTCCGCTACTGGCACTGCGCACAACACAGCATGAGTAAATTAAACTCATCAATAAACATAACATCTAACAACATAAGCTTCATTTTTTTGGTTAAAAAAATTAAAATCTACTCTGTAATTTGGAAACACAGAATGAATTATTTAAAATAACATATTGTTGAAAATGACCGACCACAGCACCAGCTACTATAGTTGACTACTATGTAGATACCATAGTTGCCATTCTTAGCAACAAATCACTAACGATTATTCCTCCTATCTGAAATTTGTGCCTTCGACCAATATCTCTCCTCTCACTCTCTTTTCTCCCCACCTAGCTCTAAGCGAAGCCAATAAGCTGGCCTTCAGCTGGCTCTCAGCGCCCTCAGGTTTGGGGGCTAGTAAAACACAGTGAGACAACAATTAAATTGCAGTGTTGCAGAATACAATAGTGATTACAGAATTATTATAAAACTACATTACTATAAAACAGTAATTATAAAATGATGTTAGGCTTGCAGCTTTAAAGGTGAGAACTGCCTAAAGAATAAGTTGGTTGAAATGACAATATGTTATAAAAAGCGATAAGAAATCTAAGCATTTGACCCAGAATTTGAAAAGGGGAAACCACAGAAAGAACATTTTAGAGTGTCTTTATAAATATTTAAAAATTAAGTCCCGTATTGTATCTTTTCCCAAATAATGAGTTAATTATTAACTTTAGTTATCAAACCTTGTCAAGTTTTTTAGACTACCAGTTTTACTATAATAAAAGTTTTATGATCAGAGTTTTAAGAGCCTTATAGATATCCAATTCCAGTGAATATTTCACACCTTATCCTATGTGACCATTTGTCAACCTCTATGGAGATCAGAGACCCATATTTAGCTTGCACACTCTACAGCAGCACTATGTCCTGCTGATGTTGCACCAGCATGTTTACATTAACCTTCCACATCAAGATTCCCCATCTGCATGGATGGCAACAGCATTCTCCAGACTCACGTGAAATAAGCTAGGGCAGCTAGAAGCCCCCCTTTCTCTCGCTACATCTGGTCAGCCCCTTTACTTCTCTCTCTCCCCCTCCAATCTGTCTTCTCCTGTCAATGTGATGTCTGTAAACTATTAGGTCAGCTCTACTGAAAACACATCATAGCTTCCAGTGCTTCTGGTACCATCTAAAATTTTTAAACTGGCCCTCAAAACCTCACCTTGGTCCATTCTTTCCACATCTCACCATGTGTTAATCACAAGGGTATTATCTTTCCTGAAATAATTTTCTTCAATTCTCCCCTTCTCTAGTCTGCACCTTCATTCTCCATCAGTGCTCAATCAAATGTCACTTCTTCAATGAAGTTCTCCCAACCTGCATGAATGTAATACCTGGACTTCCCATAAGCACACATATCTGCATTGTAATTCTTTCTCTCTCTATATATGTGTGTATATGTTATGAAAAATCTGTCTACTCTACTAAATATAAACAAAAGGTAAGGAGCATCTGTCCTAAACACAGAGACATCATATTCCAATATGCTTGATACTTTGTGGATACTTAAATATTAAATGAATGAGTAAGGGTGATCTATTAGATACAAACCATAAATGAAGATTTCTGTTAGTCAAGGCATACCATTCCCCTAAAACAATAGAAACAAAAAGCAATTTGTAATTCCAGAAACTAAACCTTATTGACCAGTAAATCCATATGTATGGTCTCCTTATAATTAAAATAGGCATGACCATAGTGTTCAAAATCACTAGAGTATTTGCACATGAAAATTTCAATATTGATATTAGCTTTCCTTAGCTGTTCATTTTTGAATCAGTAACATCAAGTTTCAGTTTTACTCTGATATTTGGCTTTTCATATGTGTCTCTCAAATATTGGCATTTATCTGTTGCTTATTGTGGGAAAGAACTGAGTAATTCTAACCATTTTTTTCAATATGGCAATCTGTCTCTATCTTAAGTCAAACATAGGCATCAGCATAACAAAATTCTGGCTCTTCAACATTTCCATCAATATATAATTGCCTGGGGGCTGATGCTACCCACAGAAACAGATTCAGTTATTCTCAACAAATACTTTATTTTATCAAAACATCTTCTGTAGTGTATTAGACTATTTGAAGTCTTACAACTATGTTTATTGAGTGTATAATCCAAGTTAGGTGCTAATCTATAAGTGTTTATGTGAACTCATTTAAGCTAACAACTCTGAGAAGTATTGTTGTTATAGCTCTCTAGGATAATAGATGTCTTGGTCAAAGTCACACAACTAGGAAGTCATGAAATGGATACTGGTACCCAGACACTCCTCCTAGTTTTCACTTTTGAGCTGGACAAATAACTATTAATGCCTACCTTTTCACTTTTAATGTTTCATCTATTCACTATAGCATCGCTAGATACTTCCCTTAATTTTCAAGAATACGCTTGGAAAATATGTTCTAGAATATAATATAATTTTCACATTAATAATATAATGACTTTTAGAATCTTGGATTTTGGTTGCATATATATGTTATGAAGAGGTTAACAGTTCACTAATATCTGGTCACTTATTCCAGTTTGGACAAAGTGAGAAATATTAATATTTTTGTTTTGCCTTCTTTCTATCATGGAAATTACAAAAATCACAGGGTCCATGTTGTAGAATTTGTAGCACCTTATTCTTCAGATGAAGAAGATGTTTTGTTCTTAACAATTTTAAGATTTCCTGAGAAACAACATGACATTAAATTCCAGGCTTGTAACTCAGGTCAGACTCTATAGTTACCTTGTAGCTTATTAACTTCTTGTCATCCCAATCAACACTACCTACACAGAGGTAGTGTTGTTTTATTGATAGTTTGAAAACTGCAAGAAAAGTAAGGTCAAAATGTATTTATGTAGTATTTTCATTACATTTAACTCTAGAGTATTAAAAAAATGCAAGGATTGTATCAGCCCACTATCAAGTCAAGCATCTGAAAGGGTAGGGATAACAATGAACTCTTACTTAGATCAAAAACTCCTATCTTCCATCTCACCAGTCAAATACAGTCAAGATCCTGAGAGCTGAAAACTTCCTCTAGATGAATTTCATCCTGCCCTAGAAGAGGGCTCTACGACCACCTAGACTAGAAGTTCTAACATTCTACTCTAGCCAAAACTCTATTTATCTCTTCCTTCCCATTAGCCATGAACTATGAGTTGGGAAAAAATTTTCAACTAATACAAATTTTTTAAATATGACAAGCTGACAATACCTGCCAGTATTGCTTAGTAAAGATAAATATAAGTGCTTGGTGCTAGCGGCTCATACTTGTAATCATAGATGCTCAGGAGGCCTGAGAAATGAGAATCACTGTTCGAAGCCATACTAGGCAGGAAAGTCTGTGAGACTTGTATCTTAACCACCCAAACAAACCATAAGAGGATCTGTGTCTCAAGTGATATAATGATAGCCTTGAACAAGAAAAGGCTCAGGGATAGCTCCTAGGGCCTGAGTTCAAACCTCAGGACTGGCAGAAAAAAGATAAAAAGAAGTAAATACATGTAATCTGAGTTTCCCTAAAACAATACGTTTAACTATATAAACTTGAGGTTTATCTAAATCTTATCAAAAATTTCAGAATCTTTTACTTTTGTCAGTCTTGGGGCTTGAACTCTGGGCCTGGGTACTGTCCCTCAGCTCTTCAGCTCAAGAATAGTGCTCTACCACTTGAGCCACAGCACTACATCCAGTTTTCTAATGGTTAATTGGAGATAAGAGTCACTGAGCCTTTTCTGCCTGGGCTGGCTTTGAACCATAGTCCTCAGATCTCAGCTTCCTGATTAGCTAGATTACAGGTGTGAGGCATCAGCACCTGGCTTCACAATGGTTTTTAGAACCTCATTTTTGTCTTCAAGAAACTTAAAGTGTGTAGATCTAGAAAAGAATGATACATCTCATCTTGTATATATCTGAAGGCCATAAAGACATACTGATCTGCTTAAGAGTAGACCAGTGGCCACATATATAATTGATCACAATTCTAGCAAGCTCAATGAAGTACAGGCCAAATCACTGGAAAGAATATCTTCCCCAATGGGGATCAGCTGTTTTACCAAAAATTGCTAATAGCATCAATGAGAAACAGAAAATAAGAAACAGCATCTAAAATAAACTTTTAGTAATTAGATTTATCAAGTATCACATGACACTCTGAAAAGAGTACGAGAAAATTAAGAAGTATGAGAAAAGTCTGGACTTTGTCATGAACTTTTTGAAAAGTGAGTCAGATTGGAATCCGGCTGACAAAGACTAATGTAAGAGGTGAGAAATATTCTGAGTGAATGTTCATGTCTTTAGAGGAGGAGGAAACGTAGGGCAAACAAATTACATCAGTTAAGTCTAACAGGATAGAGATAAGAGAAGCAAGAGAGCCAATGGAGATAAGGTAAACCCAAAGGGTTAAAGAGTATTAGGAGGGCAAATCTATCACAAGGAAAAAGATAATGAAAGAGAAATCAGGGCTTCTAGTAAATGATGAAGAACATAAAATCAATCACAATTCTGACTCATTTATAAGTCAGTTCTCTGGGTGAGAAATCCAAAAAAGTAAGGAAGAAAGAAATATGATGAATTTGCATGACTGAGGGGCTTAGGAAAAATACCACTGACATGAAACAGGAAAGAGCTTTTCCATGTGGGTGAGTACATAAAATCAGGCATCTTATTTCTCAGTACTGGTATTGATAGCCACAAAAACATAGAGGCTAATTAAGTAACAAATACTGGTGACTGCTTTTCACCAGTGACTAATTTTAATAGCAAGATTATACCTCAAAAAAATCTTTGGCCTAGAAATTCAATGTAACCAAGTAAATTATCATTCCCATTTTAGAGATAAAGTCATGAAGTCCCAACAATAATAGATACTAAAATTGAGACCGAACCCCAAAAGATCCTCCCTATGTTTGGTCAAAGTACAGTGGAATAAAACTAGAACACAACATAAAAAGGAACTATAGGAAATATTAAAATAAGTGAAAACTGAATAACACACTATTGAGTGACCATTCATTGAAGAAATAAGGAGAGAGGGACTGAAAGTTCCTGGAATCTAATAAAAATAGAAACACAAGCAACCATTACCTTTCTAATATAACGAAGGCAGTGCTAAGAAAAAAATTTATAGCTATGAGCACATGTGTTAACAAAAGAACAAAAGCAGAGAATTGGAAAGCCTAATGATGCACCTCAGTTTCTGAAAAAAAGCAAGGAAAGTCCAGCCAAAGTCCAAAATTAACATATTGGAAAGAAAATAATAAAGATTGGATCAGAAATTAATGAAGTAGGGAAGAGTAAAAAGTCCCAAATTAACAAAATTAAAAGTGAAAAATGGTATATCACAACAAATACCAATAAAATCCAGAGGATTATGAGAGAATACTTTGAAAGCCTATATTCAATAAACTGGAAAACCTAAAAGAAATGGATAAAAGTCTAGATACACTTCATCTATCAAACTTGAATCAAAAGGACATAAACCACTTAAATAGATTTATAACAAATAATAGGATTGAAGAAATAATGGGCTCAACAAAGAAAAACAGAATCAGATGGCTTTACTACTAAATTCCACAAGGTCTTCAAAGAAAAATGAACACCAATACTCCTCAAATGTGTTTTCATGAACTAGAAAGGGAAGGAAGCCCATATTATGCTCATAACAAAACCAAAGAAGACACAGCAAAAGCAGATTCACATAGCCACAAAACTTCTCAATAAAATACTTTTTGTACTACTTTGAAAATGAGGATTGAGAGATCACAATTGAGGCTAGTATAGGAATAAAAGTTTGTGCAACTCCGTATCAACCAATGTCTGGGTTAAGTGGTATGAACCTGTTATGCCAGCTATGAGGGAAACACAATGTCTGGGTACAATGATGCATGTCCACCATCCCCAGCAACACAGTGGAGCATGTATAGAATTGCAGTCCAAGTGGTTTAGGCATAAAGAAAGGCCACCAGAAAATGGAGAGGGAAGAATGGGGTAGGAATAAATAGATGATCAAAGAGGATGGACAAGATTCGCAGTGGACATAATGTCATTGGGAAAATTGAAGAAAAAATCTTGACTAAAATGCTACAGAAACACTGAAGAGAAGGGTGTTATTGAGACAAACACCCATCTCTGTGTTGTATTTGTCAGTGGCAGGACCTTCTGTGAGGGGTAGAGATAACAAGAGATATAATCCTAACATTAGGATTTAATATAACAGAAAGGTGGGGGAACACATGTCATACTAAAAATACCATATTTGGTTAATGTGGGAGGTTTTAACACTTGAATTTATTTGGGGCTTGGACTCAGGGACTGGGCTCTGTCCTTGAGCCTCTCCTTGCTCAAGGCTGGAGCTCTACTACTTGAGCCACAGCACCACTTCCAGCTTTTTCTGTTTATGTGGTACTGAGGAATCGAACCCAGGACTAGGCAAGCACTTTACTACTAAGCCATATTTCCAGCCCAATTTTTTTACCTTTTAAAATGCCATTTAAATTTTCCAAGAGGGATAAGTGTTTTCGTTTATTTAACGGGTGGGTTAGTTCATTTCAAACTATGTTGCTAGTGCCAAAATAGACCTTCTTTAAAAATAACTTGAATTTAAAAATCTGAGCTAAGATTAATGTATGAACTGTAAACTCTGAATATTAGCTGCCAAGGGTATAGATTTTTCCTACAGCAGCACGGATGAGACCAGATGAATATTTTTCTGATTAGGGCAAGGCAACTGAATGCAGCACTTGAATGAGGGGCTTCAGAAAATTCACTGGTGTTTGAGAGAAGAGGGCTCTTCTGATGAGAATGAAAGGAATGTACTGTCAGCTCCCCTCCACCGTTTATCTGGGAGGACCCTACAGATAGCACTCTTGATGGTGAAATTCTAAGCTTAAAAACTGATGAGATGCCAGTGGGCTTTCCTGCCTGGCTGGAACTGCCTTAGGTATCTCCTCTTACTTCTCTGGGGAGTGACTGGTATTTGAGCTCCGATAGCTGCAATCTTGGTGGTGAGGCTGAGTCAGAGAGGGCATTCTAGAAAAGCACTGGCTGAGAAAAGAAATTTGTTCCTACAAATAAGAATAGAGTCCTTATAGAGGATCTAGAAATCTAGGGGTTATAAGAGCACTTTTTAAAGAAAGGCAGAGCACTCGTATGGTTACAGCTTAAATAGAAATACAGTGAGGAAATCTTAGATCTCTGGTACTCAATGAATTAATATTTCAGAGGAATTTTTTATGTCATAATGGACAACTTGAAAATAGAGACTGGTTGGAAATCTAAGCTGAAATAACTGTTTCTTGAAATAAGACTTGATTTATAATTCAAATAGGGTAACCTAAAGGAATAAATGTATATCACGGAGACACAATATGCATACTATGTTAACTTCTCAAATGCATTTGAGTTTCTGTTTTTAGTAGCAAAAGCCATAGGCCAGTTCACAATTTCCAATCTTTAGTTACACAAAGAACCAAAGTACATTTACCTCTTCCTCTCCAGTTAGGTCAAACCATCAAATCTATGACAGAACACCAAGACAAAACAGTGTAGGTTGTTATACTAACAGAATAGGAAGCACACTGTTTTTCTTAAATCTTCCCTGACCCTCATGTCCACTATGAACCTTATCTAGCTTCTTTGATCATCCACTTGTTTTTTTTTATTGTGAAAATACTGTACAGAGGGGTAACAATTCCATGGGCAAGATAATGAGTACATTACTTATCAAGCATTGTAGCCTCCTCCTTTGTTTCCCCTTCCCATCCATCCACTTGTTTTTATTTCATTCTTCCCTTAGTCGAAACCTTCTTTCACATTGATTAGTTCTACTTGAAAATTTGCTAGTTTCTTAGGTTTAACAAGTCTCAACAAACCTCTACATCTTTGATTCTCCTCGTCAATCTTCATCTCCATCTGACTTTTCTCTTTATATTCATACATAGAACCTCTACTCTCCTAGAGCCTCCTGCCTAGAACTGGACTCAGATTTTCTCGCTCTGTTTCCTTTCTAATGCCTGCCACATTCCTCTTGCGTCTATGTCCTCAATGTCTCTCTCATTTCCCCTTTGTTTACATTCATACTGTCTTCACTCTAGTTACAGTCATTAATTTTCCTTGTCCTCTAAAGTAAATTCCAAGCCAGGCCTGGTGGTATACATCTGTAATTTCAGCTATTCAGGAGGCAGAAGAAGAAGAATTGATTTAAGACCAGCCTGGGAAAACATAGTAAGATTCTATTTAACATAATTAATAATAAATAAACAAAAATAAATAAAACAAAAGTCCTAGGTTCAATCCCCTGTACCTCCATGCATAAAAAAGAATATTCCACTTCTAGAGTCTCACTGCTATCCATTTCCTCAATGCACTCATTGATGTTTATTTCTTTTCTCTGCCCAGATGTGATTGATTTCTTCTTATTTTTTATGGGGAAAATACCTAAAGTTTTGTTCTTAAAACATATAACCCTGTATGGTATTTTTCACCTGTATAACACTTCATTTTTTATGCAAGTAAACTTTTTATCTACACTTAACTTCAGTATGAAGGAATTCCAAATACTTGCAGACACACAACTGTCTACTAGCTCTGAATTTTTTTTATTGTGAAAATACCGTACAAAGGTGCTACAATTACATGAGCAAAGTAATGAGTACATTTTGTATCAAGCATTGGTGCCTCCTCCTTTGTTTCCCCTTCCCATCCCTTCCCATCTCTCCCTCCCCCACCCCACCAAAGTTGTAAAGTTCATTTTTCGACATAAAGTCTTTTAATAGCTCTGAATTTTATTTGGCAAACCCTTACCTTTTCCAGTTGTTGAGATCCCACTAATTCATGAATACCTAGATACCACAAATTTATGCCTGATTTCTTAAAGAAAAAAAATTCCTGTCTGTTCTGTATTCTGTATGGTACCTTATATTTCCACTATAGCACCTAGTATGGAAAGATTGCTTATTCTGTAACAATTTGTCCAACTAATTGCACTTAGTATATTGTGAACTTAAAATTAAGAATCTATTTGCCACAGCCTACACTGATTAATACAAAGCCATGAATTTAGCAGAAAATATAATTCTGAATGACCAAGTGTATCTTCTAAATGTAAAAATTTTCTCATAAATAAAGGCATTCTACCTGTTTTCATGCCTAAATGTTTAAGTAAGCTAGTATGTTTTGCAGCATGCTTCTCAAGTTTTTCTTCTTTCAATATGATATAGTGTATGGGTTGGAAAGAAATATAGGAGGCAACATGCCCTCCTCAATCCTAAATGAAAGAAGTAGCTAACATGTGCTCTAAATGCTTTAATTGTACACTTCATTCACTGATTAAAAACTTCCTGTAAATGAACCTACCATATTCTCCAAATCCTGCAAACATGTTACACTATGTATCTAAAAGATATAAGCAGATGTGATTAAGGTGTTTTTTTTTTATCAGATGACCTTATAATGGAAAGATTATCCTGGATTAGCCTACATAATCACATTAGTCATTAAGTGGGGAGGGGGGAAACATCAGTCAGTCAGAAAGATGTGGTCGATTTATAAGGAAATAGAAAGACTTGGAACAAATATTAGGCCAAATAAGCCAGACCCAAAGAAATATAGGTTGCATGGTTTCATTCATTTGTGGTAACTACAATGTGCCTATAAATACAATGGATGGTAAACATAATGGATGGTAAAAGACAAAACCTTACACTTGGGCATGATACATTATACAGGATTCTAAACATTCAAAAGACCAAAGGAGGATATTTTTAAGATCACAAGTGTCCAATAACTATGTGTATATGATCAGATAAAATGATGTTCATCACAATGAACTCCAACACATGGATATTAAGTGAAGCAAGCCAGGCCCAAAGAAACATAAGTCCCATGGTTTCCCTTATTTGCAATAACTAGTATATGTCTGAGTCAAGCAGAAAAGGTCAGATAAATTGTTGTTAGGGGAATGAACCCCAAGATAAGTATTCAATTTTTTTTCCTTTCATGCAATTGTTTTTAACATATTTATAAGATGATTTCTATGTTACTTTGTATGTCCCTCCCCCACAGTATAACCCATGCTTTCACTGTATTTGATGTTGGTATGATTTGTGGAGGGGAAGGGAAAAAACAAATCGTTTAACTAGGGATACAGGTGGACCCATTGCAACAATGAAATGTACAAGTCATTATGTCAAAAAATGAACTTTACAACTTTGGTGGGGGCGGAGAGGATCAGGTAGGAGGAAGGAGGGGAGTATGGGAAGGGATGGGAAGGGGAAACAAAGAGGCAGCAACAATGCTTGATAGGAAATGTACTCATTATCTTGCCCACGTAATTGTAACTCCTCTGTATGGTATTCTCACAATAAAAAATAAACATAAATAAATAAATAAAAAGGAAAAAAAGAAGTTTTATTTTATTTGCTTCTGTTTGTTTGGATTTCTTCTCCTTTGTCCCTGCTTTTGCTTTCTGTGCATTTTGTCTTGTATGTAAGTCTATCTGTTTGGGGAAGGGGAAGGGGAAGCAGAAGTGGTCAGACAAAGGGTGAACAAATGCAGCAGTGATACTATGCAACTTGTGGAGGAGGAGAGTCAGAAGGGAAAAAGTGAGAGAAAATGAGGGAAGAGGTGACATAGTTCAAAAAGAATATACTTATTATCTGACTTATGTACCCCCTCTGTATATATCACCTTTATAATAAAAGAAACAGAGAAAGGAAGGAAAGAAGGAAGGAAGGGAGGGAGGGAGGAAGGGAGGGAGGGAGGGAGGGAGGGAGGAAGGAAGGTGAGGAGGAATATCTAACCTGCCATTGCTGGTGAGGAACAGGGACATGAACTGAGGAATGCAGCAGCCTCCAAAGCTAAGAGCAGCTTTTAGTTGACATCTGACTTATAGAATCTCAGTCCCAAAGCAATAACTGAATTTAGCCCACAATCTGAATGAACAAGGGAATACATTATCCCCTTGAGGGGAGGGGGAGAATGTTGCTCCAAAAAGTAACCCAAACCAAAACCTAATTTTAAGTCCTATGAATTCCATAATGGATTTTTTTTAATTTTTATTGTGAAAATACCGTACAGAAGGGTTACAATTACACGAGCAAGGTAATGAGTACATTTCTTATCAAGCATTGTTGCCTCCTCTTTTGTTTCCCTTTCCCATCCCGCTCCGCCAAAGTTGTAAAGTTCATTTCCTACATATCACTTGTACATCTCATTGTTGCAATGGGTCCCCCTGTATACCTATTTAAATGGTTTGTTTTTGCCCTTCCTCTCCACAAATTATACCAACATCAAATACAATGATTATTACCTACAAACTCTGAAAGAATACTGTTTTGATATCTAAATTTAGGAAGTTTGTGGTAATTTGTTACAATTGCAATAAAAATACAAAGCATCTCCCAAGTGACTATTCAGATACACTTGACTTACAGCATTTTCAATCGTTTCAACTAAGAATAGAATGTGCATATCTGTTGTATGAGAAGCGCAAAGGGATGTGTTGTTAGTTTCCAAATGGAATCATTCCAAAGCACTATAATTACTTTGGTCTTTTCATTTATTCCTTTAGTCAATCATTCATTTTTACAAACATTACACAAATGCTTACTCTCTATGCCCATAGTATAATTGTTTTGGAGTTTGACCATATTCTTGATTTATTTCAACACTGACAACAGTACAACTGGGAACATGGAAGGCAGTAAATATGAATTCAATACATGAGTCACTTAAATTCTATCTAAAATTGCTCATCTGTAGTAGATGGCAAACTATCTATTTGAAGATAACTTCAAAGATAGATGCCTAAGTGATGCTTAGAAACTCATTTGTAATTAATAGCATAATATTATTTCTGCAATTATTTATTTTATGCCTTGACTTGTGTAGCCACCATTTCATGTTCCTCAAGTGTCTCTCATTTTACACTATTGCTTTCCTAAAGGGCTACTGTTATCTGGTTACTTTCACTTGCTCAATTTGTGTGTGTGTGTGAGTATGTGTGTGGGGGGGTGCCAGTCCTAGAGCTGGAACTCAAGGCCTGGATGCTCAAGGTTAGCATTCTACCATTTGAGTCACAGCTTCACTTCTGGCTTTTCTTTGGTGGTGAATTGGAGAAAAGAGTCTCATAAACTTTCTGCCTGGGCTGGCTTTGAATCATAATCCTGATGTCTCAGCTACCTGAGTATCTATGATTATAGGTGTGAGACACAACTAGTTCAAAAATGTTTGGTCGTTTTCCCTTGTTTTCAGGGAGTTCAATTCCACATTCCACAGTATATCCACACAATGATCTCTCCTATTACTTTCAAGTCTAATGCACACTTCCACCAATGAATGCATTTGACTCAACTAAGGATTTTCTGACTCCTTAAAAATACAACATTCAGGCCTGGGAATGTGATTTAGTGGTAGAGTGCTTGCCTAGCATGCATGAAGCCTTGAATTCAATTCCTTAGTACCACATAAACAGAAAAAGCCTGAAGTCGCACTGTGGCTCAAGTGGTAGAATGCTAGCCTTGAGCAAAAGAAGCTCAGGGACAGTGCCCAGGCTCTGAGTTCAAGTCCCAAGACTGGCAAACAACAACAACATTGAGCCAGGTGCCAGTGGCTCACACCTGTAATCCTAGCTACTCCAGAAGCTGAGATTTGAGGATCTTGGTTCAAAGCCAGCCCAGGCAGAAAAGTCCCTGTGAGACTCTTATCTCCAATTAGCCACTCAAAAACTGGAAGTGGTGCTGTGGCTCAAGTGGTAAAAGGCTAGCTTTGAGCACAAAGAGGTAAAGGGACAGTGCCCAGGCCCTGAGTTCAAGCCCCAACCCCACCCCCAAACAAAAAAGAAAGAAAAAAGTAGAAAAATACATTGAGCTTGTGCTAAGCCTTTGATTCTGTGGTTACACCTTTATAGAGCCCCTGATCTTTCCTTTTCAATTCAATACATCCCTCAGAAAATTTATATCTTCCTTCCAAAAAGCATTTTAGCCATGTTTCCCTTATTTGCAATATCTAGTATATGTATGAGTCAAGCGGAAAAGGTCAGATAATATGATGTCAGGAAAATGAACCCTTAGATACGTATTTTAAGGTTTTTTTCTTTCATGCATGTGTTTCTAATGCATTTATAAGATTATCTCTTTGTTGCTTTGTATGTCCCTCCCCCACACTTTCACTATATTTGATGTCATTATAACTTGTGGAGGAGATGGGGAAAAACCAGTTGTTTATGGATACAGGTGGACCTGTTGCAAGAATGAGAAGTACAAGTTGTCATGTCCAAAACGAGCTTTACAACGTCGGTGGTGGGGGGGGAAGGGGGGGGAGGAGAAGGATTGGGATTGGGGGGAGGGGGGGAGGCTGGGAAGGGATGGAAAGGGTAAACAAAGGAGGAGGCTGCAATGCTTGGTATGAAATGTACGCATTATCCTGCCCATGTAATTGTAACCCCTCTGTCCAGTATGTTCACAAATTTAAAAAAAGCATTTTATAAATAGATCATATCCCTCCTCTTTCTTATAATAATCATCTGGTCTGGGGTCTTAATCTTTATTATTTCATGTTTATTTATATATTCCCCAGCTAAACATCAAAAAGATTTTGTAACTCATATCTTCATACCCTCTTTCATTCCTTATAATAGTACTGGCAAATTTCTAACATATATAGTGTCTAATCTAGACTTCTGCATTTTGTCAATTTTTTAAGCCTATGATATATATATATATATATATATAATTTTTATCTCCATTTATAGATAAATCACAAAACTCGATATTTGTTTAATAATTAAGAAAGTATGGAAGAATTCTATATCTTCAAAATGAATGGAATATACGTAGTTTATTTCAAGAGAAAAATCCATACTTCGGAGCTTGGTTTTATTTTTACATAATGAAGAGTATGTTTATTTAACAAATAATAGCTAGTAAGAAATATTAACATATTTCTTCTAACATCAAGGTGAGGTTGAATATATAAGAAACAAGTCACAAAATTTTGGCTGAGTTTGTAATTATATCCATCACAGCAAGCTATCCCTTCAGGCTAATGGATTTCTCTATTTCACATCTACATTTTGCCACATTTCTTGTATGTTTCACTTTAGTTAATTAGAAGAGGACTATCTTCAACACTTCAAAAATCACAAGGCTGTAAGGAAAATTACATCAATGTTCAGTCACAAAATTCAGTTCAGTTCAAAATGAAATCTTTTCATGATAGGACTCAAAGCTTTGGATAAGTTGTATTAGAATGAAGAAGGCTTCCAAATGCATCTGGAACAACTAGAGCCCATGACAGTTAAGGAACTAGCTCATATTTACAAAACTCAACTGTGGCTCTTTGAACAATGTTTACAATGTTGCCCTTAGTCAGGTGAGAATTCTCAGCTCCGAATTCTTCAATTATTTTGGACTTTTTATTTATTCACATTATGATTAATTTATTAAGTGCCTTCGATCTCATCAGGCAATAACAAAAATAGTCTGTCTCAAAACCAGTTTACATAAAGGTCAAGAGAATCTTAGAAATTCAACTTGCCTGAACCAAAGCAGCTGTCTAAGCTTTTTAAATCAAAATGGCAAATTGTTATCTGCAGGACAGGCCCCTCTCAGCCACTCCCTATTCTTCTCTCCTATGCCAGTCACCCCTGGGAGATGCACAGGACCTACTCTAAGTTCGTTGGTAGAACATTGTTTTCAATTAAAGATAAACAAAAACCTATTCCTTCCAGCTGGAGATACTTGACTCTCCTTGTTTTTCCATGAGAGAAATGAAGCAGAAACATGCTTTAGCTTTTCTGAAATGTCACAAGTGTTTTACTGGGATTGGCAAGTCTCCTCTGCACTCTGAAACAAGGACCTCAGGGCTGTGGAGATGCACTGCCTGCCCTCTATCCTGGGATCTTCCTACGTCACTGACAAACACATGATATCACAGTCACAGCGCTGTACCATTCAAGGACATATTGATTTTTCTATAGCTGCTTGGACAATGAACTGGATTCATTTTACAAAGATTATAAAAAACCTGCAAACATGCCAAAATATAATCTTTGCTATTATTACAAAAGTGAACCAACAGAAACTCACTGAATATTTCTTTTAGAAGTGAATGCTCTTCTTTTGCATAGAAAGATGGTTTTTCCTTGTGGGCCAATTTTGTGTCCTGGGAACCATAAAGATTGGGTATGATGGTTTCTTGGCCAACTGCTTAGAAAGTCCTTGAAACTGAGTATAACAAATTGACCAGTCCCAAATTGACCTACGTATGTTTTAACCACTGTTTCACTAATATTGCTGCCCTACTTAACTATGGTCTTTGTTATGGAGACTCAGTAAAAATAGAAAAATAAATGCACTTTAGATTAAATGCAGTCCAAAGTCTTCACAAAAACAAAAAACAAAAACAGGGATGGGAAGGTGTTTCAGTGGTAGAGTGCTTGCCTTGCATGTATAAGGCCCTGGGTTCAATTCCTCAGCACCACATAAGCAGAAAAAGCCAGAGATGGTGCTATGGCTCAAGTGGTAGAGCTCTAGCCTTGAGCTGAAGAGCTGAGGGACAGTGCCCTGGCCCTGAGTTCAGGCCCCAACAACAACAAAAAACAAACCCAGGTAACATGAACTGTTATCAGAACTTTTCTTCCAGATCCTTGAAGTAGAGAAGAAAAGCAAACATTCAAAGGCCATCCTAGGTAACCACAAAAAAACATGAGAAGATGAGAAGATAGTAAAATCCAGAGGATGGCTCTCATATAAAAGCCCACATTGCCAGCTGCACATATTGAGACATATTTTCTGCCTGAAACAATAACAATAATAAATGAACTATTGTTAACACAAAAATACTGAATACTGGTAAGAGCTGTCATTTTGGTTTTCTTTAGACATGATAAATTACATTTGCAAATTAGTGTCTGATCTGAGATGACATGAAACAAATGGTAATATTTACATTCTGCACATTACCCTTGTCAGATTAAGCTGCAGTTGGCCAGTGTGGATATAAAGAGGCCTCAGGAGGCTTGCCTGCTAAACCAGCATGTAAATTGTCTCTAAACCACTCCCAAAGCCTCCATTTATTATCTCGTCAAACCAGGAACGCCATCCATTTATGTGTCAATTTTACCTAGTCAGAAGAACTTTACCAACAAAAAGGACTAGTGAAGAAAAATGCCTCTAAGGATGTATTTCACAATAGGACAAGGACCACAAAACACAGTTTATAAGGAGCTGTCAAATGCTTCATATTTTTCCTTAGCTGTTCTTTAGCTGAAAAGAGGAGGCAGAAAAAGTAGCCTCAATTCACCCACCACTCAAAATTAATCAAGGTGACTTTATCCTCAAAAATTGAAATTAGAGACATTACTATATTGGTTTTACAGGCATAGACATTGAAGTTTAAGGTATTTAATGATTTACTAGTGGAGTTAATGAGGACAAAGTATTTCAATCAGGGAAACTGACTCCAAAATCTTCATATTTTATCATCTTGGCACAGTAGACTTAAATAGAAATCTGTGACTAGGATGATAGGTCATGGAGCTTTCTGGAAGAAAATAGGCTAATAAAGAATACAGTACTAGGCTCCTATCTCGCCATTACTTTACCATTTGTTGCAGAAATGTTGTGCACAGGGAAAGACATGGGCAACCATTGCTAAGCTCATTCGCAGGAGATAGAGTCAATAACAAACACCATCCTCACTCCTTCCATTTTCATCATCAAAACTGTAAGTCAAGATATTCCTAATGATTCAGTTTGACTTCATGTTAATCTTGTCTTCAAAGGTAAGCCTCAGATAGGATAAGATGAGCTAGCTCATGCCTATAATCTCAACAGAAACAGATGGAGAGGAATGTGGTTTGAAGTTTAAGGTGTATAGTGATTTACTAGCCAAGGAAGAAAAGCTAAAGGGACCCTATCTCAACAAAAGAAGCTGGGTATAATGGCATACCACTATCATTCCAGTTATTCAAGAGGAAGGAGTAGGATTTGGACCAGGCCAGTATCCCTCATCTCTCATCTCTCTCTCTCTCTCTCTCTCTCTCTCTCTCACACACACACACACACATTAAAGTTCAGAAATATAATATGCAAAGTGACATGAAAAAAAGAAAGTTGCCTATCTTGCTCCCAAAATATGTGGAAAAAGGAGGAAAGAAATTAACAGAAGAAGACAGGAATGTGCCTTGTTTCTGAACCATAAAACCTGATTTGATATGCCCACTTTCATAAGGTGAACTCCAGAATCATCTTCCAAACAAAGTTATTAGTGACACATTATGATTTAAATCATTGACACATTTTAGGAAACTTAGTCGGGACTATGCTACGAGATGATGGCTGTAGGTTTGTCGTATACAGCCTTTATTGTATTGAGGAATGTTCCATGGATTCTTAATTTTTCCAAAACCTTCATCATAAAGGGGTGTTGGATCTTGTCGAATGCTTTTTCTGCATCTATTGAGATAA
>NW_012267595.1:204441-237272 GCF_000151885.1 Dipodomys ordii | reverse complement strand
TGCAATGCTTGGTAAGAAATGTACGCATTATCCTGCCCATGCAATTGTAACCCCTCTGTACAGTATGTTCACAAATAAAATAAAAGTAAATTAAAAAAAAATAAAACAGAAATATACCCGACTTCAATGATAATAAGAAAAAAGCCAACAAAATAACAAATACTAGTTCTTACTTTAGAAGACAGGGAGATTTTTAAGATCATGATTTAAGGCCATCTCAGCCAAAAGGTTAAGAAGACCCAATCTCAACAAAACAAGATAGGCATGGTAATCCCTGTAATTAATCCCCATAATTAATCAAAGAATCCCTGAAATCTAAGCTCCTAGGAAGTTGAAAACAGAAGAGTCACAACTTCATGACAGCTAAAGTCAGAAAGACCTTGTTTTGAACAACAACAACAAAAATCTGAAAAGTGCTGGGGTGAGGCTTAAATTGTTAGAGTACATTCTAGGCCCTACATTCAATTCTCAGCACAAGAAGGAAAGAAAACGGAGGGGAGAAACGGGGAGAATAAGGAGAGGGAGAAAGAGACAGAGCAGGAGAGGGAGAGAGAAGAAAGAGAGAGAAAGATAAAAGGAAGCATAATGATATCCAACATAATGATAATGAAAGGAAAAGCCAAAGACACAGCAGTAAATTAGCGATCTGCAAGTCAGAAAGAGTGCTCTCAATATAAATCAGATGGCACCTTAACATGGAAATTCTAAAACTCTAGAAATATGAAAAAAAATCTTTTATTTAAGCCACTCAGTCTGTAGTACTTTGTTATGGTAGCTCTAATAGGCTAATATACCCTGTATGTTGTCGAAAAGAACTCATTTCAAATGTAAAAATATAACTAGGCAAAAAGTAAGATTAGTCTAGCATACATGAGGCCCTGGTTTCAATCCCTGGTTCCACAAAAAAAGGAAAACAAATACTTTGGAAACATTAATAAAAAATCTAAAGTGGTAAGTGACTGGCCATATTCATAAGGTCAAATTAGACTCCAGACCAATAAAAAAGGCACCCAGGATAATGACTGACACTAAATATGTAATATTCCTAAACTTGAATGTACCTACCAACAGAGCTTCAAAATGCAAGAAGCAAAAACTGAAGAAACTAACAAGATAAATAGGCAAACCTACAACTCTAATTGGAAACCAAAATATGCCTTTCTCTGAAACTAATAAAATGAGTAGACAGAAAATAAAAAATTTAATAACACCAACTAACTATAGGCAAGTGACTTATACACTCCGAGAAAAACAGAATATACATATTTTCAAGTATATGTGAAGTACTTAACAAGATAGACCATAACATGAGTCAGAAAACAAGCATTAACAAAGTTAAAACAATTGAAATAATGCTATGTATGTTCCCAGACCAGAAAGGGGGTAGGGAAGAACAGGAACAGATAAGAGGAAAATCACTAGACATTGGAAATTAAACATCATTTTTCTAAATAGCATACTGGCTAAAGAGAAAGACTAAAAGAAAATTAGAAAGAACTTTGAAATGAACAAAAATGAAAATATAACACACAAAAACTTCTACAATGTAGTGCTTAGAGGAATTCTTACACCATTAAATCCTCAGTAAACTAGAAAAAGAGGGTTTGGAGGCATGGGTCAGTTGGTAGAGAGCTAGCCAAGGAGTAAAAGTAGCAGGTACTAAGTTCGAGTCCCAGTTTTGGACCTCCCCCCAAAAAAAACTAAAAAAAGAAATAGCCTCAAGACAAAGTAATAGAAGATAGGAATCAATAAAATTTAAAGTAGAAAAATCAGTGAAATCAAGAGTTGATAATTTGAAAAGGACAATAACACTTACAAAGTCCTCACAAGAATGACAAAGGGAAAATAGAAGAAATGAAATACCAATATCAGAAATGAAACTATAAGTCCAGGTGCCCATAGCTAATGGATATAATCCTAGTGACTTAGGAAGCTGAGACCTGAAGAATCAAGTATTGAAGCCAGTCCAGGAAGAAAAATCCATGAGACACCATCTCCAATTAGCCTGCAAAATGCCTGATTGGAGGCATGTTCCAGGGCTAGGGTGCCAGCAGTAAGCAGCAAGCTGAGAAAAACCACAAGTCCCTGAGTTTGAGCACCAGTTCCAGAACAGACATACAAAAATAAACTAGACACTAAAAAGGCAAAAGGGAATTCCATAAAATTCTGAAAGCAAAAATTTGACAACATAGGTGAAATGGACCAGTTCTTTTTAAACCACAAACTTCTAAAACTCACTCAAGATGGATGGTTCTAGAGCTAGTAAAAAAACACATTGAACCTTTTCTGGGTGACAGTGGCTCATGACTGTAATCCTAGCTGCTCAGGCAGCACACAGTTAGAAGCCAGCTGGGGCAGGAAAGTCTGAGAGACTCTTATCTCTGATTAACCACCAAAAAGCCAGAAGTATGCTGGACACTGATGACTCATGCCTATAATCCTAGCTACTTAGGATGCTGAGATCAAAGGTTGTGGTTCAAAGCCAGCCTGGGCAGGCAAGCCCCTGAGATTCTTATCTCCAGTTAACCACTAGAAAACCAGGAGTGGAGCTGTGGCTCAAAGTGGTAGACTAACCTTGAACATAAGAACTCAGGGACAGTGTCCAGGCCCTAAGTTCAAGCCCTACAACTAATAGCAAAAAGAGCAGAAGTGGCCGGGCACCGGTGGCTCACGACTATAATCCTAGCTACTCAGGAGGCTGAGATCTGAGGATCGCAGTTCAAAGCCAGCCGGGGCAGGAAAGTCCATGAGAATCTTATCTCCAATAAAACACTCGAAAACTGGAAGTGGCACTGTGGCTCAAGCGGTAGAGTTTTTGCCTTGAGCTAAAGAGCGCAAGGACAGCGCCCAGACCCAGAGTTCAAGCCCATGACAGACCAAAAAAAAAAAAAAAAAGCAGAAGTGAAATAACAAAATTCAAAATGCTGAAACAAGGATATAGGTTGACCCATTGTAACAAAGAGATGTACAAGACACTTGTTGAAAAGGAACTTTACGGGGCTGGGAAGGTGGCTCAGTGGTAGAGCGCTTGCCTTGCATGCATGAGGCCCTGGGTTCGGTTCCTCAGCACCACATAAGAAAAAAAAGTCGTAGGTGGTGCTGTGGCTCAAGTGGTAGAGCGCTAGCCTTGAGCTGAAGAGCTGAGGGACAGCGCCCAGGCCCAGAGTTCAGGCCCCACAACCCGACCCCCCCAAAAAAAAAGAAAGAAAAGGAACTTTACAACTTGGTGGGGGGAGGGAGGAGTTGGGGAGGTGGGGAGGAAAGGGATGGTAGGGGAAAACAAAGGAGGGGATAACAATGCTGGATAGGAAATGTACTCATTACCTTACTCATGTAACTGTAACCCAACTGTAACCCCTCTGTACAGTATCTTTACAATAAAAATATATAAAAAATGAAAAATATATAGCTTGACACATAAAAAAAGCGAGAGGTGGTCCTGTGGCTCAAGTGGTATAACACTAATCTTGAGTGAAAAACTAAAGGGACAGCACCCAAGCCCTGAGTTCAAACCCCAGGATAGCACAAAAAGTGAATGTTTACTTTTTTATTTATTTAATATAATTTATTTACTTATATTTGTGATGCTAGAGCTAGTACCTATGGGCTTATACACACTAGGAAAGCACTCTACCACTGAACTACACACTACAAGTAAAAAAATGATATCACCACAGCCTATCTCCAATTAGTGACCAAAAAAGCCAGAAGTGGAGTCGTGGCTGAAGTGGTAGAGTACAAAATTGCTCAGGGACAGAATCCAGGCCAAAAGAAATCATTACAATAACTTAAAAACTGAAACACATCAATCTACAAAAACACATTGTTATGGATTGAATTGTGTCCCCCAAAATAGCCATGTTGAGGTCTCAATCCCAAATGTGTCTATATTTGGAGATGGGATGATTAAGTAGGTAATTAAGTTTAAATAAGGCCAGAAGGGTGGAATATCATCTAATAGAGCAGATGTCCTCATATGGAGAGACACCAAAGCTTCCTCTCTCAGGGTAGGAAAGCAATGCAAGGACACAATACAAAGGCAGCTGACTAAACAAGAACAGATGACTTGTCAGAAACCACCCTGCTGGTCTCTATAACTGTAAAACACACCCTGAATCCCAGTCAGGTGCTGATGGCTCATGCCTCTAATCCTAGCTACTTGGGAAGCTGAAATCTGAGGATCTTGGTTCAAAAGCAGCTGGGGCAGGAAAGTTCATGAGACTCTTATTACCACTAAACTACCAAAAAAGATCCAGAAGTGGAGCTGTGACTCAAGTGACAGAGGGCTAGCCTTGAGCAAAAGAAGCTCAAGGACAGGATCCAGGCCCTGAGTTCAAGCCCCAGGATTGGCATGTATGAGTAGGCGCACACATATGCACATGCATGAGAGTGCACACACACACACACACACACACACACACACACTTAAATCTGTATTGTTGAAGACAAATTATGGTATTTTCTTATGGTATTCTGAACGTACCAGAGCACATGTATAGGATCTGAATGCTGAAAATTACAAATGTGAAATAATCAGAAATCTAAATAAATGTAGTGACATATTATATTCTTGGATGGCAAGTCTCCATGCCAATTCTCTGAAAATGATCTATAAGGTATTCTGGTAATGTAATTAAAATATGTAGGAAAAATATTCTAAAATTTATAAAGAAAGGCAAAGAGAATGAAACAAGAAGAGTCAAACAATCTTGAAAGAGTGAAATAAAGTTGGAGACCTCACACTACCTGATTTTATGACTTATATTAGAAAGTGGCAATAATGAAGGGATACACGAATCAGTAGAACAGAGAAACTGTTAAGGTCCTCAAAGGACAAAACTATGACATCAAACAGATCTATAGCTGTCTGATATGGGGTGGGAGAGGACATGACCACGCAGGGTAGCATGAGGCAGCTTTCTGGAGTGATGAAACTATTATTTATCCCATAGCCTAGTTACACCAATCCAAATGTCTCAACATGTATCAACTTGTACAAGAGAAAAATCAATTTACCTGTAACCTAAACAATAAAATCAAACAGTATCCAGGTATGGTGTTACACACCTGTGGTCCCAGCTACTCTGGAAATAGAAGCAAGAAGATCATAGCTCAAGGTCACTCCAGGCAATATTGGTCAGATCTTATCTTAAAAACAAAATTTATGAACAAAAGGGTTTGTGGCATAACTCAGGTGATAGAATACTTACCTAGCAAGCATGAGGACCTGGGCTCAACCTACATGTTATACAGGGGAAAATAATATTTGAAAATTGAGCCTTGCTTGCAGGGAATGGCTCAAGTGGTAGAGCACTATGGCCTAAGGCCTTAAATTCAAACTCTACTACTTCCACATAAAAAAGATTGAAAATTGAAGTGTCTTGCACCTGTAATTCTAGCTACTCAGGAGGCTGAGATCTGAGGATCACGGTTCAAAGCCAGCCCGGTAGGAAAGTCCATGACACTTTTTTTTTTTTGTTGGTCGTGGGGCCTGAACTCTGGGCCTGGGCGCTGTCCCTCAGCTTTTCAGCTCAAGGCTAGTGCTCTACCACTTGAGCCACAGTGCCACTTCCGGCCTTTTCTGCTTATGTGGTGCTGAGGAATTGAACCCAGGGCCTCATAAATGCAAGGCAAGCACTCTACCACTGAGCCACCTTCCCAGTGCCCCCATGAGACTCTTATCTCCAATAAACCACCAGAAAACTGGAAGTGGTGCTGTGGCTCAAGTGGTAGAGCACTAGCCTTGACCAAAAAAAAAGAAAATTGAAAGTAAAAGATGGTAGGCTTTGGGCTATGAACTTTGTCTTTAAGCCAAAAGTGAATTTGAAGTCCAACTGAGAAAATTATTTCAGGAGAATGATTTCAAAGACAGGGAGGTTCCCTAAGATATTTAATTTCCAAATCATAATTTGACCATGTCTCCGGGTCACTGATATGAGAAATAAATATAGGAAATAAGAGATTGCACTTATCAACAGTGGTTGAAGATAATACCACATGAAAACCCAGCAAAAAAAATTGCCCTGCAATACAATTCCAAAAGTTGTTGGTGTCCCTAGGCCTTGCTATGCTCTCTTCTAATGAGTGAAGTGAGCCAAGATATTAGTTGTATTTTCCTTTGGCTGTCAGAAGGCTCAAAGCCAAACTGGCAGCTCAACATTAATACAGGTGGTCCCCTACTAATAGTTCAATGATTTTCCAACTTTGTGATGGTGCAAAGGTGATAAACATTCAGTACAAACCATATTTGCAATTTTGAACTTTTCCTGGACTAGTGATCTGTGACAGTATACTCATTATGCTGGGCAGCAGCTCGAGTCAGTCATATCACCAGGGAAAAAGAAATTCACACACGGTGAAAGTACTGTCATGCTCTAAGGTTCAGTCAGTAAGGTATTAAATGAATTTTCAAATTGTGATGAATTTATCATAAGTCAAGAAACATCTATGCATCTATTACTCTTAAATCTCTACTTATCTACAACTCTAATTTGGCCTACATTAGCAGTCTCTCATTTTTTCCTGATCCAAATTATTATTTACAAATAATTTCCCATTTTACATGGAAGATGCCTAGACATCTCATCATATGTATGATAGAATAGAGGAACAGACAGGCAGACAGACAACATGCTTACCTGGGCTTTGGCCATTTCTTCCTGTTCTTAGAACAAGGCAGAACTGTGAAAGCTGAGCTGAAACAGATAGAGGAGAGCAGAGCAGTGCCCAGAATTATCTGCCTAGAAACCTCACATAAGAGGCCACATTTTGAGAGTTTGGGCAACTATGCATTGTTTGTCTTCACTTTTACAAAGTCAACTGTAATTATAAAAATGTACTTATTTTACATTGGCTCTATTTGTGATGTTAATGCCTTTAAGAACATAATAGTTCAATTGTTTATATCTAAGGAACAATGTAGTTTTAAAACCTGTGGTTGGGTGCTGGTGGTTCACACCTGTAATCCTAGCTACACAGGAGGCTGAGATCTGAGGATCACGGTTCAAAGCTAGCCTAGGTAGGAAAGTCTGTGAGACTATCTCCAATTAACTATCAGAAAATTGGAACTGGCACTGTGGCTCAATGTGGTAGAGCACTAGACTTGAGCAAAAGAGCTCAGGGACAGTGCCTAGACTGGAGTTCAAGCCCCACGGCCAACAAATAATAATAATAATGACCTGTGTATTTATTTTTCATCATGTGAGCATTAAACACAAAAGGCTATATTCATCTATATGTAAAAACTATATTGACAAAGAAATCATGTATTTAGTTATTTTCCTTAATGCAATCTTTTTTTTTTCTATAGTGGGGCTTGAATTCAGGGCCTTGAACTCATTTATCTTATTTGTTCACAACTGGTGCTCTCCCACTTGACTCATTCTCCAGCATGGCTTTTTGCTGAATAATTGGAGAATCTTGAGGACTTTTCTTCCCTCCAGGTCTCATCTTGTTGTGTTGCTAGAATTATAGGTATGAGCCACCAGTGCCTGGCCTAATGAAATAATTTATCATAATATATAAATTCTCTATAACACAATCTTAATTTTTATTTTTCTTGCAGTGCTGGGTATGGAACACAAGGTCTTGCACATGCTAGGCAAGTATTCCACCCACAGTCCTTAGCAATGTTGTTTGTTGTTGTTTGTTTTGTTTGATTTTGTGCTGGTGCTGAGGCTTGTACTCAGGACCTTGAGCTCTTGCTTAACATTTTTAACTCAAGACTGGAGCTCCACACCTACACTTGTGGTGTTTTGCTGATTCATTGGAAATGAGTTGCATGGACTTTCTGCCCAGGATTGGCTTTGACCAGTAATCCTCAGATCTCAGCCTCTGAGTATGATTACAGGTGTGAGCCACCACGTGCCTGGTTAGCATTGGTTTTAGTAATATCAAATTTAAATAATCCCATATGACTCATAATAAGGAAGTAGTAAGCACACAAAAGGGGGTGATGCACTGTTAAAATGTTGTATGGAACTGCACAGTTAGTATCTATGTAATTTGTGGTACATATATCGCAATTCAGTTTAGAATTATGGTAAAAAAAATCTTAAGTTGAATTACAGCAAACTTTTAGGGGGGATTTCTGAGATGGGGTTTCACTATGCAGCCCACTCTGGACTCCATGATTCTCATGCATTGGCCTTCCTAGTGCTGGGGTTACAGGCATGTGCCATCACACTTGGATGAATTATATTAAATAAACATCTAAATGAAAAGAAGTAGGTTTTAAAACTGCTATAACATATTTTAAAACTCCTAAGTTAAATGTTTTAAAAGACATACCCCTATAGATGTAAGAATGGACATTTAAACAAAGAAAATTATTTTCGTTTCCTCTCAACCCCAATTACTCCTTCAAATGTGTCATTTATAAAACATGAAAAACCCCTGAACGGGCTGGGAAGGTGGCTCAGTGGTAGAGCGCTTGCCTTGAAAGCCTGAGGCCCTGGGTTCGATTCCTCAGTACCACATAAGCAAAAAGAAAAAAGCCGGGAGTGGCGCTGTGGCTCAAGTGGTAGAGCTCTAGCGTTGAGCTGAAGAGCTGAGGGACACCGCCCAGGCCCAGAGTTTAGGCCCCACGACCGGACCCAAAAAAGAAAAAAAGAAAAACCCCTGAACTTTAAGCCAAATGCTAGTGTCTCATGTCTGTAATCCTAGTTACTCAGGAGGCTGAGATCTGAGGATCCTGATTCAAAGCCAGCCCTGGCAGAAAAGTCCATGAGACTCTCATTTCCAATTAACCATCAAAATGCCAATTAGCTACCAAAGGGACAAAAACACCGCAGGGCAGTGGGAAGAAGTGTTGTGATACTTTTACTGCCAATTAACCAGCAAAAAGCTGGAAGTGGGGCTATGGCTCAAGTGTGTTGAATGCCAGCAGGAAAACTAAGGGACAGTGCCCAGGCCCCAAGGTCAAGCCCCAGTGAGTACAGGGGCAAAAAAGGAAAGGAAAAGAGAGAGAGAGAGAGAGAGAGGAAGAAAGGGAGAGAGAGGAAGAAAGGGAGAAAGGAAAGAAAGAAAGAGACAGAGAGAGAAAGAAAGAAAAGATTGTTCAGAGAGCTAGAAAAGTACTGTGAGACTTGCCAATTAATCATCAAAAAGTCAGAAGTGGTGCTCAAGTGGTAAAGCACCAGCAAAAAAACTGGTACAATGCCCACCTCCTGAGCTCAACCTCCAGTTAGTACAAGCACACGCACACACACACACACACACACACACACACACACACAACCTCCCAGGTACCACAGAAGAAAAATCCTTAAGACTCTAACCTCCCATTAACCAGCAAAAAGCTGGAACTGGAGCTGTGGTTCAGTTGACAGTCTTGAGTGAAAAAGCTAAGGGACAGAGCAAGGCCCTGAGTTCAAGACTCAGGATAGTAAAAAAAAAAAAACTTCTGCCTGCCAACTCCTGGAAGAAAAGGCCTGTGAGACTCTTAACACTAATTAACCAGCAAAACTTTGGAAGTAGAGCTGAGGCTCAAGGGAGAGAGTTCCAGTTAAAAAGCTCAGGGATGGTGCCCAGGACCCCAGTTCAAGTGCCAGTCAGTACATACACAAAAAAGAAGTGGAGCTGGGGCTCAAGTGGTATAGCACCAGCAAAAGCTAAGAGATAGCATCCAGGCCCTGAGTTCAAGACCCAGAATAGGCAAAAAAGATAATAATAATAAAACAGAAAAGTCCGTGAAACTCTTAAAAGCCAGCAAAAAGCCAGAACTGGAACTGGAGCTCACCCATAGTGAGCAGATCACCAGCAAGAAAACTAAGGACCTGAATTCAAGCCCTAGTCAATACTGGCCAAAACAAACAAATGCACTCTGAACTTTAGAACTACGTATTATTCCTAATGTTTTCAACCCCCCCCCACGCACTCAGCCCACCATAGCATCAGGTCCTGCTCACTCCACCCGCAGACCTCAAACTAAGGCCAAGGATCAAGGTCGGGTGGATCTCTCTAGTGCCTCTTTTTCCTTCTTACCTCACTGGGATCGTCTTTCCCAGGTGTCAGAAGTGAGACCTTCAGGTGCAAATTCACTTCGACTGGAGCATTCGCACCCAGGCCCCCACCTTGGGAGAAGGGAGGTGGCAGAGGAAGAGATGTGTGGGAGGGGGCGTCTCAACAGGGGCCTGAAAGACTGCTTGTCACTGTAGTGAAAAAAAGTGTCTCTGGGAGCCGGTGGTACACATTGTAATCCTAGCTACTCAGGAGACTGAGATCTGAGGATCATGGTTCAAAGCCAGCCCCAGCAGTAAAGTCTGTGAGACTCATCTCCAATAAACCACCAGAAAACTGGAAGTGGTGCTGTGGCTCAAGTGTTAGAGTGCTAGCCTTGAGCTGAAGAGCTGAGGGACAGCTCCCAGGCCCAGAGTTCAAGCCTCACGACCAACAAAAATAAGTGTCAAAGTCAAATGAGTCCTCCTCAATCCTAACTTTATTCGCTCTAAGACTCATTCACTGACTTTTCCAATCACTAAACCAACAAGCCCCTCAACATCAATGATCCTCTCAAACCTCCCTTTACTCATTCCTCCCCCCTCCCCACTTACTGGGCTCATCATCATTCAGCCCACAATCCCCGGCATTTTCCCCTCCATCTCCTCACTCTCTCCATAATAAATTTTCGGCTTGCTTCTAAGACCGTTACACAAACTGGCCCTGAGAAGTGCTTCCACTTCGGGAATAGTCTCCAGCATTAAGGAGCTGCAGCAGCACAGTTTGCGCATGCTCAGTGTTGCATTTGAGACCGCATCTGCCAATAGTCAGTAAGAGGCAGCCTAGGCGGTGGGGCCACAACGCAGGCGCAGAGGGAAGGTGAACGCACCGGTGACGTCACTGTGCCCATGGGAGATTACTTCGGCCACTGCCGCTCATCCCCACAGGGTTGTCGGTGCCCAGTGAGCGGGTGTTTAGTTTGTTCTGCGGGCGAACATTCCAGCAGCCAATATTCTACCGCGGGGAAAGGAGAGGAGGTGCTTCATTAACGAAAAGATTCTAGCAGGCTGCAGTTTCGTGACTTGAATTCAGCGGGTAGCAATGGAGTTTGCAGGTGTAATTGAACGCAAAGACTGGTTGCTAGGCAGAATGTTCTATGTGCACCGAGTAAGAGACTTGGAACAAGCTGCTGGCTCCATCCAGTGGCTAGTGCTGGGTGTTTACGTTCTAGAATCGAAAGGCCAAACAAAGTGAAATATAAACAGAGGGAGCGGATACACACTCAACGGGGGTAAAAAATTAAGCAGTGGCTGACAGATTGTTATTGTTGTTGTTGTTGTTTTGGGGGAGGTGATGAGAGACACTCTCAGGATGTTGGGATGCAGGAGGTCTCGAGTAGCAACTAGGCATAGCCAGGAAGGAGTCTCATTTACTCTCTATAGGATGGGAAACCGAAAGACCAGAACAAAGCAACTTCGCATTATATAGTAAGGAAAAATGTACACACACACACACACACACACATATATATATATATTTACTTGTTTGCTTATTACCTGTTTACTTGTTTGCTTATTAGGATAATAACCTCTTGTGGGATTTGCTAAAGTATCTCCTTTGTATGACAGGCAGTATGCTAGCATAGCAAGGAAGGAAAACAGCCACAAATAGCCATGTTTAAATAGCCAAGTTTAAATCTCCACCTATCAGCTATGTGATATAGGGTGCGACTCAACTTCTCTGTACAGTTCTCCTCATTTATAAAATAGGTATAATAAGAGTGCCTAGCTCATTAAAGTGGCGGTGACAAATAAGTTGATGATTTTAAAGGGTTTAGAACAAGGTCTACTACACAGCAAGTGCTGGCTGTTTTTATTATTTAAATGAAATATGCTGTGTATATGTTATATCTTTTTATTAAGGAAAATTTTTAATGACTTTTAGATGCTTTGTGGAGCAAGGATGAAAATAAGAAGACCAGGAAATGAGATAAATCTGTATCTTCTGAGTATCCAGCACTGTCTGAAGCACTTGACAGCCTGCCTCCAATAGTCACTACAAGAGTTCAGTCATCCCCACTTAATCAGATTTAAAGAAAGTGAGCCACAGAGTTAAGTAACTTTCTAAAGGGCACACATTCCAAACTTATATGCATAATTTACATCCATTACTACTCTTCTTCTGTTTATTCAGTATCCAACAGACTTTCTAGAAAGTGTCCAAGTAATTCTAAAACAATTAAAACCAGCCAAGGAATGGAGATCCCTAGCATAAGAGGCAAAAAGAGAAAGCAAAAAAGGAACTCAAATCTCTTGCTCCCTGAAGAATCAGAACCCTATGGGTATAATATTTGTTCACTCCCTCAGTTCATTAAGAGGTGGAAACTAAGCAGGTCCATCATAATCTGGCTCCTTTCATCTCTAAACACCATCCCTCACCATCTTAAGTGTGATGAGTGCGCACATACACATACACACACTTATGAAAAGGGGAGGATCTCCTTTAGAGTTGCTTGAAATTGAGATTTTTTTCTTTTTAATACTTTTTTATTGTAAAAGTACTGTACAGAGGGGTTACAGTTACATGAGTACATGAGAAAGGTAATGAGTACATTTCCTATTGAAACTGAGATGTGTTGATGGTCAGCTCCAGAAATGTTTCTGAGCCAGGTGCCAGTGGCTCACACCTATAATCCTAGCTACTTAGGAGACTGAGATATGAGGATTGCTGTTCCAAGCCAGCCTAGGCAGGAAAGTCTGTGACACTCTTATCTCCAATTAATCACCAGAAAACTGACTGTGGTTCAAGTAGTAGAGCGCTCACCTTGAATTGAAGAGCTGAGGGACAGCACCCAGGCCCAAAGTTCAAGCCTCATGACGGACAAAAAAAAGAAGAAAGAAAAAAGAAATGTTTCTGAGGCACAGACTGCCCCTGAGAAGGCTGGGCATGTAGCTCAAGTGGTGAGAGCTTGCATCAGATACACAAGGCCTTGTGTATACACAAGGTTCAGCCTCCAAGACCTAAGTAAATAGGTAAAAAATTAAATAATTATTAAGAAGAAAAATCTGTCCTTCTGTTCACAGTATACATTCTCAAGTTCCTGCTGCAGAACCAAGACTCTGACTCTGTTCTGGGCATCATTTACCATCAGTTCTTAGAGGTACATCCACCTCAAACAGTGGCTTAAATGGAAGATTTCTTTGTAAAGGGAAATGGGAAGCTGACAAGTAAGTAGCCCCATTATGCAGTCCACACAATGTGGAAGTCTCACCCAAAAACCTCCACATGGCTGGGTCATAATTACAATCACTTTTTTAAAAAATCAGTCATGGGGCCTGAACTCTGGGCCTGGGTGCTGTCCCTGAGCTCTTCAGCTCAAGGCTAGCGCTCTACCACTTGAGCCACAGCACCACTTCCAACTTTTTCTGCTTATGTGGTACTGAAGAATTGAACCCAGGGCCTCAGGCATGCAAGGCAAGCACTCTACCACTGAGCCACCTTCCAGCCCAATTAAAATCACTTTTAAGATAATATCCTTTTTTTTTTTGTCCATCATGGGGCATGAACCCTGGGCCTGGGCGCTGTGCCTCAGCTCTTCAGCTCAAGGCTAGTGCTCTACCACTTGAGCCACAGCCCCACTTCCAGCTTTTTCTGCTTATGTGGTACTGAGGAATCGAACCCAGGGCCTCATGCATGCAAGGCAAGCGATCTACCACTGAGCCACCTTCCCAGCCCCGATAATAACTTATTTTTATTAGCATATAGTATACAAAGGGGTTTCATTGTGATATTTACTTATATGCACATTCACTTCCCCATTATTCCCCAACATACAACTCATTAACCAAGGACATTATATGTACATATGGAAATGTCATGATGAAGTCCCCTGGGTACAATTTAATACATGCCAATTTTGAGAACAAAGTCTGTAACTTGTTAGAGCTGAAGGGTATGTTACTTCTGCCAGCCCTATTTTCCAGCCCAGCATCCACTTTCCAGAGAAGCAGACAAGCCCAAAAGGATAAAGAGAATTCAAGAAACAGAGTTTTGTTACTCTTGTTACTTCCAGATATTGGGGCCATCTTTCTTCAGCCAGTGAGGAAGATTTTCCTTATCTCCAAGAGGATGCTCAAAGTGCATTTTGTTCACCACTCAGTCTCTTGTTTTTCTTCACACTGTGGTCTCAATGTCAGGTCTTCCAAATTTCACAGGTTGAAATTTTAACTCTCAATGCAATGGTATTAGGAGGTGGGGCATTGGGAGGTGATTAATTCATGGTCGTGGGTTAGTGCCTTTACAAAAGTGGCCCTAAGGTCAGGTGTGGTGACACACAATTCTATAATCCCAGCACTCAGGGGAGGCCGTGGCAGGAAAACTGTGAGTTAAGGCCATCCAGAGACATAATCTCAAAATAGATAGGTAGGTAGGTAGGTAGGTAGGTAGGTAGATAGATAGATAGGGATAGATAGATAGATAGATAGATAGATAGATAGATAGACAGACAGACTCAGGTGGCTGAGATTTGAGGATTGGGGGTTGAAGCCAGCCCAGGCAGTAAAGTCTAAAGACTCTTATGTCCCATTAACCACCAAAAAATGGGAAGTTGAGTTGTGACTCAAGTGATGGATATCCAGAATTGAGCAAGAAAGCTAAAGGATAGGATAGCACTCAGGCTCTGAGTTCAAGCCCCAGTACTGTCTCCAAAAAATGAATAACTAAAAATATAGAGACTCTATAAAGTTCATCTGCCCCTTCTACTATGTGGGGACACAGTGAATATGCCATGTATGAACCAGAAACTGAGTCCTCACTAGATATTGAATATATTGGCATCTCAGAATTCTCAGCCTCCTGTGTGGGAAATAAATTTCTATTGTTTATAAGATACTTGGTTTATGACATTTTGTTACAGCAGCCCAGATGGACTATGACATTTGATGACTTGTTATACTTAGAGAATTAGCTTAGTGGGAAGAAAATATCCTACAAGGAAGTGGCACTGTGGCTCAAGTGGTAGAGTGCTCGCCTTGAGCTGAAGAGCTCAGGGGCAGTGCCCAGGCCCAGAGTTCAAGCCCCATGACCAACACACACAAATAAGAAAATGCCCTACGAAATTTGGACTTGAATTGTATTTCCTTATCCATTGAATAGCTAGGTGTTTTTAAGTAAGTTACCTAATATATCTCTCAGTCTCAAGTCTTATATGTAAAATAAGCTGTGATCTTCTAAGGCTTGCATTTTGAAATTTTTGGTGCCAGTCCTTGGACTTGAACTCAAGGCCTAGGTATTGTCCCTGAGCTTTTTTTTTTCAGTCATGGAGCTTGAACTCTGAGCTTGGGCGCTATACCTTAGCTCTTCAGCTCAAGGAGAGCACTCTACCGCTTGAGCCACAGCACCACTTCCAGTTTTCTAGTGGTTTATTGGAGATAAGAGTCTCATGGACTTTCCTGCCCAGGCTGGCTTTGAACCTTGATCCTCAGATCTCAGCCTCCTGAGTAGCTAGGATTACAGGCGTGAGCCACCGGCGCCCAGCTTTCCCTGAGCTTTTTTTGCCCAAGGCTAGCACCCTATCACTTCTGGCTCCACTGGCACCACTTCAGCTCTACTTCTGGCTTTTTGCTGGTTAATTGGAGATTAGAGTTTCATAGACTTTCCTGTCCCAGCTGGCTTTGAACCATAATTCTCATATCTCAGCCTCCTGATTAGCTAAGATTACAGTCATGAGCCGCCACTGCCTGGTTCATTTTGAACATTTTAAACAATTTCAAATTCCAAGTCCCATATTCACTGAGTTCTCATACTTAGGAACTATGGCTTAAGTCTTGTTGACCTGTTCTCAGCACATAGGGATCTGGCAGAAATTCTCTAACAGGAGCACATAACCAGATTCTGGCCTGGCTAACCAATTCAACAATGGAAAAGAAACGTCAGAGCCCTAGGTTTTGGAAGTTTCCCAGTCTAGAAGTGAGGCATAGGAATTTAGTATTGTTTAACCAACTGAATCAATACTCAGCCCAAGCAGAGAAGAAATTTAATTTGAAATTTCCAATAATCTCAGCCCTGAACAGCATAGAAACATACATGAGAGAGGGTAGACCTGTAAGCCCAGCACTTGAGGGGTTCTAACAAATGAGACCTGTCTAAATAGAGAATGAGAGGAAGAATGAGAGCAAAGGGAGACAGACAGAGAGAATGAGTACAATTCTTGGCCAGGTCAGTGTACTAAAAACTCAAGCACTATGGACATTATTTAATAAGAATCCATCAAGGAGCTGGGTTCAAGTGGTTCAAGTATCTAATCCTAGCTACACAAGAGGCTGAGATCTAAGGATTGTGGTTCAAAGCCAGCCTGGACAGGAAAGTCCATGAGTCCATGAGATTCTTATCTCCAATTAACCACCAAAAAGCTAGAAGTAGAGTGTAGCTCTAGTGGTGGAGCACTAGTCTGGAGCAAAAAACTCTCAGGGACAGCAGCACCCAGGCTCTGAGTTTAAACCCTAGGTCAGGCACATACAAACAATCCATCAATGGATTCATGAACATATTAAAACTGAACTATCTACCTACTGGCCTTGGAAGAGTCAATGTCAAAGTCAGTAAGGCCCAGAGGCTAGGAGATAGTGTAATAATTCGAGGCCTATAAAATCTTCACATGATAAATCCTTCAATGGCCAACACAATTGAGGGAGACATGGAACTAATAAATTTGAAGGGTGATGAAGACTTCAAAATTGATTGTGGCAATAGTTTTATACAACTATACAAAAAATACAATTGCTGGACTCCCAGTGGCTACATAGCTACATAGGAAGCCAAGATCTGAGGATGGTAGTTCAAAGCCAACCCAGGCAAGAAAGTCTGTGAAATACATATCTCCAATTAAACATCAAAAAGCTGGAAGTAGCGCAGGGTGGTGGTGGCTCACGCCTGTAATCCTAGCTATTCAGGAGGCTGAGATATGAGGATCATGGTTCAAAGCCAGCCAGGGCAGGAAAGTCCATCTCCAATAAACCACCAGAAAACCAGTGCTATGGCTCAAGAGGTAGAGCCCTAGCTTTGAGCTGAATTGCTGAGGGACAGCGCTCAGGCCTAGACCAAAAAAAAAAAAGCTGGAAGTGGAGCTGTGGCACAAGTGGCAGGGCCCTATACTTGAGCAAAAATTTTCAAGCCCCAAGCCCAGCACCAAAGCAAGCAAACAAACAACCCCCCCCCCAACAACAACAACAAACACTGAATGGGTGACTTGTATGCTATGGGAATTGTGTCACATTGAAGATCTTACAAAGGCAAAAAGAAAATCCAGAAAACATGATAGAGAATAGTTATTTGGACCTTGAGGAAGTCTGTGAGATTGGCAGAGCCACAGAACAGAAGAAACCAAGGCTTTGCTGACTTTAGGTCAAGTACATCACTAACTTAACTCTGAGAGAATTCTCTAACCTCTTTTTTGGTGCCAGTCTTGAAGCTTGACCTCAGAGCCCAAGTGCTGTCCCTAAGTTTTTTTCCTCAATGCTAGTGCTCTACTGCTTGAGCAATGGTTCCACTTCTGGCTTTTATTTTGGTGGTTAATTGAAGTAAGTCTCACAGACTTTCCTTTCCCAATTAGCTTCAAACCAAGATCCTCAGATCTTAGCCTCCTGAATAGCTAGTATTACAGGTATAAATCACCAGCATCTAGCCTAACCTAGCCTAACACCATTGGAATTTGGGTATTTGTAGTGGTGTTGGTCTGTGTATCCACCCAAATCCTGAACAACACATCAGACTTTTCTATCTTGGCTAATGTGAGTATCTGTCAATAAATGGAACAGGAGACAGGTAAGGATGGTTAATAATGGGGAATGAGAGGCAAAGAGAGGTGAAAGAAGGACCATGAAATAAAGAGGAATGTACAGCAGACTGGAGTGAATGTGGGGAGAGATAAAGGGAAGAGTAAAAGAAAAACTGTTATGGTTTGGATTTTAAATGCCCTCCCCAAAGCTCTTGTATTGAAGGCTTGGTCCTCAATACAGCTATGTTCAAAGTTGTGGCCTTTGGATCATGAGGACTCTGATATCATGAATGGATTAATTCTTTCATAGATGTATAATTTAAAGGTCTGTTGGGTGAAGGAGGTGGGACTTAGTTGGAGAAAGTAGGTTACTGTGTGCTCACACTCATTTTCTCTCTACCTGCCACCTGTGCTCCCTGAATGACATTAAGTGAGGAGCTTGGCCCTACCACAACTTCCCTACCATCCACCATGATGTTCTGCTTCTCACCACCATCCCAGGAAAAATGGAGCCAAGTGACCATGGACTGAATCCTCAGAAATGTCAGCCAGAAGAAATCCTTCCTCCTTATAAGTTGTTTTCCTCAGGTATTTTCTCATAGTGACAGAGGCTGACACATGAATATGCACAAGATTTTGAATGAATTGGAAATTATGGCTGAGCTTGGGTATGTGATGGATCATGAGGCTAATCTAAGTGGGCAATAGGCAGGGAAAGGCAGTGACCATGCATGGAGCTGATGTGAGCACTCAGGATTAGAGTGGAACTGCATGATGGTTTGTGAGATACGAGAGAGAAGAAGGTAATTTAAAGGGAAGTAGGAGTGACTGTGGTCATGTGGGACATAAGAGGAAATGAAGATAAATGGGAATTAGTTAGAAATTGAGCAGGTTACCACAAGGAAGAAGGAAAATCATACAAAGTGAATGGGGTGATATTCGGTAGTGACCCAGGAAGGTGGGTGGTACTGGGATCCCAATAGGAATCAGCAGCTGTGAAGGAGCTGAAGAGCTCATGCATGGATGTGATGTTGAACAGAGAAGGAATGGAAGTAAAAGACAGAAGATAAGTACATGTGGGGACTGTGACGTGAACAGAAAAGTGATGAAAGTCACATAGCACAAGATGAGTAAGCAGGGAAACAGAACCCAAAGTGAGCCAAAGTGGTGGATTCAAGTCACAGTGTGACTGGATACAGTTACCAGACAGGAGGAGCAAGGATAAGAATGAGGAGTGGACTTTGAGAGGGAAGAAGGTAACAAGGATTACCTTGGGAGTAGATTTATGTGAATGTGGTAATCAGAGGCTGCATGAACGCAAATGGACCTAATGAAGAGAAAATTGAGAACGTATGGGGGTGACCAAGATAGAGTAAGCAAATATGGGTAACTTGAACTAGCATTGGAAGAATAATAAGAAACGGAGTTTCCAGGAAATGGGAGTGCTGAGGGGGAGGGCAGCATTGGAGAGAACAGAGGTTGCAAAGAAGAGAAAAGAGGAAATGGAGATGATGAGGTCAAGGCAGTAAAAAAAATGCTGAAGGATGGGTCATAAGAGAGTGAATAGGAGTCATTTGCTGTAGTGTCAGGAAGAAGTCAAGGTAAAAGTAGGCAATGAGCCAGGGTGAACATGAAAGGGGAGAAAAAGGAGTATGATGTGAGAAAATGTAGTAGTGATACCTAGAGGCTTAAGGAATTGAAAAGAAGTGCCCAGTCTGAGTGAACTGAAGTGGAGGCAGCCTATGTGAACTGGGGATCAAAAAGGAGAAATAAGAATGAAGATGACACAAGAGTTGAATCTATGTGTGTTGGTGTGTGTGCACATACACACACATATATGCAACATGTCTGTTGTTAAATGTAGTATTACATAATAATATGCAATATGTAGCATGGATCAGGTTCCAGGAAACTGAAGTGGGACGGTGCAGTAAGTATAGGGAAGGGAGGGGTGTCAAGGATATATGCAGTAGTTTCAATATGTCCCCTCCAAAAGGCAAGTGCTTAGAAAATCCTCAGTGCAACACTGTTGGGAGGTGGGGCATTTGGGGGAGTTGTTCAGGTCATGAGAATTCCACATTTATGAATGAATGCTGATACACAAAGCCTTGCAGAAATGGGTTCATTTTCTTGCCTTTTACCATATAAAGACATAGCAAGAGAGCCCTCCTTGGATGTCAGCCATGGTTACATTCAGCAGAGCATGAGGACTTAGAAATAGTAGTTTGCACAGTGGAGTGAATAGCATTGACCTGTCAGAAGGAGGAGGTTAGAAGCAATGAGGGTCCCCATTGGAGGTGACCAAGTAGTAAAATGTGATTAGCGAGGATAGAGTTGGATAGTGTTTTAAAAAATGCAGGGAAATGTGGGTCTAGTACTTGTCTTGCTTTCATATTCCCAATCCCACTCTCCCTGCATCCTTGTCTGACATCTCTAGGTTCATCCCTCTCATTGTCTGCTTCCATATTTATGTTTGTGTCAGTATTTTTCTTTTAATTGTGTCTGCCTCTTGGTCTTTAATAAATATGGTACTGGGGAGAATGATGAGTTGCCCAGATCGTTAGTTTCTGTGTTCCAAAATCTGTCACACAGGTCAATGCTCATAGAGCCTAGAATTTCAGAATGCCTCTCATTCCGAACATTACAGGGTGATCTGGAGCAAGGAGTCAGCTTGTGAGGCTTATGGGTATCATACTGCAGTCCTGGGATACTGTGGTAGTGACCCTGATCACACTGATGATTGTTACTGTGGATGCCAAGATTTATGAACGCTGTGAAATAGCAAGGAAGCTGGAGAAAGCAGGTCTCAATGGCTACCGAGGCTATACTATTGGAGACTGTAAGATTCCAGTTGCCACATGTCCCATCTATATCCTCAAATAATTCACCACACTCAGATCTAGGCCTTCCTCCACAGTTCAGGGCATGATCTTTCAGTCTGGTGATAATGACTGACTTTTTTTGTGTGTGCCTGTACTGGGGCTTGAACTCAGTGCGTAGGCTCTGGCCCTGAGCTTTTGTGCTTAAGGCTAGTGCTCTAACACTTGAGCCTCAGCTCCACTTCTGGCACCTTGGTGCTTAATTGGAGATAAGAATCTTACAGATTTTCCTGCCCAAGCTGGCTTCGAACTGCAATCCTCAAATCTCAGCCTCTTGAGTAGGTAAGATTACAGGTGTGAGCCACTGGCGCCCTTCAAATGACTGGTTTAACACAACACTAATGTTATCATCATTACAGCCTTTGTAATCATCCCTTTGATCTTACAATCAACACCATCATTCTTAGTGCCATCATGAATACTATCACAACCACTACCAGTGATATTTTAAAAGAATTGCCAACATCCCCTTTCCACCACCAAAACAAAATCGTCACCCTCACAACTAAGACCACAATCATCCCTGCCTTCATTCCCTTTATCATAGCCTTCCCTATTTGCAAATCCTATGCCAACCTCTTACCTCCTTTGTCCCTACCCAGGGTTATGCATGGCACACTATGAGAGTGGTTTTGACTCTGCCTTTGTGGACCACAACCCTGATGGCAGCAGTGATTATGGCATTTTCCAGCTGAACTCTGCCTGGTGGTGTGACAATGGCATCACACCTACCAGGAACCTCTGCCACATGGATTGTCGTGGTAAGACAACCCTGGGAATACATGGAAGACCTGAGTGGCTCTACACACCACACACAGAAGGCACTGTCATCTAAACTAATCTCCTAGAAAAGTAGAAAAGTGAACAGGAATAGGCAAAAGTTACCTGGGCCATTAGAAACAGCATTCTATACTGAGTTGTCTAGGTCAGGAGAATACAGAGCCCTCAATCTCATCTAGAATAGAAGATGCAGTTTTCTGAGACTCAGGAAACAGGAAAATTAGCTCCATGTGAAGTAGAAGGAGAGACTGTTCTGATTTAGGGTTAAAGTTGTGTAGGCCTTGAAGGAAGAAGCAGATCTCTAGAAGTAAGAAAAGAAACTACCTCTGAGAAGAAATGAGAGAACTTTACAGGCAAAAGTAAGGTGTTTTTGAGACAAAATAGAAGAGCAAATTGAAATTATTCAAGGATATCCAAATTGGTGGTTGAAGTTGTCCAATACAGGCCAAAATAGAAACAATGCTTATATGAGGCAAGTTCAAATGGAGACTGAGGTTGTCCAAGTCCTGTCAGCACAACAGAAAAGGTCACCCAGGAATGGCCATCAGTAGTTGAAGTTGACTAATAAGGGGTAAATTGAAAAGTGAGGCTTTTTAAAGGCTAGGTAAAACAAAGGTTAAGGCTGTTCAGTTTGAGACAGCATGGATATTGAAGTAGTTAATAAGGTTAAAATTATTTATACCTAGATAGCAATTAAGATTGCCCAGACCCTGAGCTCAATCTCCAGTATTGTGAAAAAATGCCTAGGACTGGTCTACATGGTGGTTGAGATCATTAATAACTAGCCAAATAGCAGTTAAAAATCACCCTGTCCAACAAGCATAGCACTTAAGATCATGTAAAACTAGGCACCATAGTGGCTGAGGTTGAACAGGACTAGGCAATGTGGAGGCTGAGGTCATCCAAAACCAATCAAATCTAGGATCTAACAACCCAGTATTTGAAATCACCAGGACAAACTGCTGTAGCAATTAAGTAATGCCAGTATTACTGTTTAGTAGCCAGCATTACAGTTTAGATAATTCATAACCAGATGAAAAAGTATAAAAATATCAGTTGAAATCATCCAGAGCTAGCCAGGATGGAGATTAAGGTTGTCTAGGAGCAGCGAATGAGGTATGTTGGTTACTCCAAACCAGCCAACGTGATAGTCAAGGTCAATAAGGAGCATCCACATGAGTTCAGCCCACATGGTGGTTGACAAGAAATGATGTCATCTACAATTAGCCAATGTAGTGGCTGAGGTTAGGCCCTGAAGAACCCAGAAACCTAGGGCCCTCTGTATGCTGTCCCCTGGTCCCCAATTCACCAGATGACTTTTTCCCTTTTTTCTCCCCAGATTTACTCAATCGCCATCTATTGGATGACATCCTGTGTGCCAAGAGAGTTGTGAGTTCACATGACAGTATGAGAGCCTGGTAAATTCATGGGGATGGTCTGGACTCTGGACTGCCAGATATGGGGTGGTACTAATACCCCACCAGCTTGTCCATTTCACCCTCCCTCCCGCCCTCTCTCCATTTCTAGGAATTCTTGGATTCAGCACTGTTCTGGCCATGATTTATCTGAATGGCTCAAAGGGTGTGATTTGCATGCAAAATCTGACTCAAGAAAAGATTCTTGGGGATAAAGATTTGCTTTTCCTTTTTTTCAAACCTTTTGTACATTCAATAAAGGGTAATATCTACAAACAATGTAAGGCCATTGCTTGTCAGATCTCTGACTCTTCATTTTCCAATGCCTAAAAGTATCTCTATTTAATCAATTCCTCCATACCATCACACTCTGATATAGAGATACCAGCTGAAACCAAGCATTGGTGGCTTATGCTTGTAATCCTAGCTACTTGGGATGCTGAGATTGGGAAGATTCCAATTCAAGGTGGTCATGGGTAGAAAAATTTGAGAGACCTATTCTCAATGGAGAGCAGGACATGATGGCATGTTTGGATAGTGGCCCACATGTGCACCTGGGCAGGAAATAAGGCTCTATCTCCAAAATATAACCAGCAAAATCAGAGTTGTAGATCAGTAGTAAGAGCATCTACCTAGCAAGTGTAAGTATCTCAGTTTAAGCCCTGCAAACTGCAAAAGAAGAAAAAGAAAAGGAAAAAAGAAAATATATGACTCACTTGGAGTAGGTGTTGGAGGAGACTATTGTAGTGATTAAGTGGACAAGTTCTCCTTGGTTCAAATACCACAGCTTCTCAAGGCTATGGTGCCTTAAAAATATCTTGAAAAATAGATCTTTGTGCCTCAATTTTCTCATCTGGGAAGTGAAAATATGATTGCATGGGATTATTGGCAGGATTAAATGAATTAATGTTTGTAAAGCACATAAAGTGGTATAAGTCAGTTATAGGGTGTGGTGGTGAGTGTCTGTACAGTGCTTGGGAAACAGAGGTAGGAACATTACAAATTTAAAGCCAATTTGGGCTATTTAGTGAGATCCTGTCTCAAAAACAGTGTCTCACACCTATAATACTATTTGCTCAGGAGGCTGAGATCTGAGGATCTTGGTTGAAAGCTAGCCCCGGCATGAAAACCTGTGAGATTCTTATCTCCAGTAAATTACCCCCAAAATAGCCAGAAGTAGAGCTGTTGCTCGAGTGATAGAACTCCAGCCTTGAGTAAAAGCTCAGGGACAGCACCCAGGTCCTAGGTTTGAGTCCAAGGACACCCGCTCACCCCCCCCCCCAAAAAAGGGCCATGCTGGTGGTTCACGCCTGTAATCCTAGCTACTCAGAAGACTGAGATCTGAGGATTGATGTTCAAAGCCAGCCAGGCAGTAAAGTCTGTGAGACGCTTATCTCCAATTAGCCATCTAAAAGCCAGAGGTGGAGCATGGCTCAAGTAGTAGAGCACTAGCTTCAAGCAACAAAGCTCAGGCTTTTTTGAATTCAGGGCTTCCAGACCCTGAATTCCAGCCCCAGTACCAGCACAAAAGTCACTTAGATGTTTCAATAGAGAGGGGGTGGACTACAAGGAAAAGAAAACAAACTTCCCTCAAAAAGTTATCAGTCTCAGATGAGGTCACAACAGGGTCTTTATTTAAGACATACAGTTTCTTCAGGGGAGGACCACAATGGATTCAGCCTACCCAGGAAACTCAGTGGGAATTAGGAGTTTAAAATATTCCCATTCTCCCATGGCCTCTCACGGATTCCCATTCTCTCTGTTCCAACATCACCTCATACACAACCAAAATCCTAAATTGAAAATGACACAGACTGGGAATTTAGGCAAGGAGTTCAATAGACACAAAAAGTACTCATTTCTTTTTACAGAATGTCCAGGTTTCAGTCAGGTGTCTTCAACATTAAGAATTTGAACTTGCCATTCTCTCTTTCCACTGAGCAGCCCCAATGGAAGTAGCCACTCCCAGGAGGAAGCAGCTTTGTAGTCTTTGCTTGGGCCAGGGTAGTGGCTACCCTCCTACTCACGACCTTGCTTTCACTGTTCCCCTCATCCAAAATAAGCCCAGATGATCACAGAAGTAGTCCAAGTTAAGTTAAAACTCCTCCTTAAGGTCAAGTCAATTTCCCCTGTGTTCTTCCCCAACCAACATAGATGAACAAATTCTGTATCTCCCTTAAGGTCCATCGGGGGGAGAGGGGAATCCCTTTGGGGTGGTGACTTCTGAATGTGATAGTTATTCATCAAAAGTAGCAGAAATAAGCTCAGTCAGAAATGGGTCTTGTAAAAGCTTGTTAGGTAGCTTAGTTTATAGCTGTTCTGGGAAAGCTAAACTTTCAGAAAGGGGATGGTCCATGCACAGAAACAAAAATTTTGCCCACAGAACAAGTGGGGGTAGAAACATTGACATGATTGCTGCTATTTGAGGAAACTAGATTTCATGTTGTCTTGACATTGATTTGATTCAGCATCTTTCTAATAATTTGGAACATTTATAAGCGTATTCTCTCTCTCTCTCTCATATTGGGGCTTGAATTCAGAGCCTTGCACTCTCTTGCTTAGCTTTTGAGCTCAAATCTGGAGCTCACCACTTGAGCCATACCTCCACTTCCAGCTTTTTGATGGTTAATTGGAGATAAGAATTTATTGGATTTGTCTTGCTGGGCTGCAAACCAGGGTTCTCAAATCTCAGCCTCCTGAGTAGTTAGGATTATAGGCATGAAGCCACCAGCACCCAGCAAAGTACATTCTTCATTGTTGTTTCTTTAATCATTATCTTTAAATCTGTATACTTCATTAGTACTATTCCACAAACCTCTTTTTCCCCTTGGAGATGGTACTTCCCATTATGAGAAATGACAAAAATGTGGGTTCATAGTAGGATTTCTTTACTTTTTTCTGTAAGAGTTTGGTATTCAATTTGGAAACATATTTGGAAACATATTTCCCTTATATCATTTCCAAAAGACTGTGCTTCAATAGACTCGCAATACAAGTTCAATACCACATTTTTACTTCAGGATGTTAGAACTTGCTATTCCTTCTGCCTGGAATGCTCTTCCCCCAGTATGGGTGGTGCTTTATTTTCAGGTCTAAGCTCCTCAGAAAAGCCTTCTGGGATTACCCTAGGTAAATAAAGCATGTTGTTTTCTTTGACTTTTCTAAGAAAGATTTTCTATTTTCAGTACTTTGGTTTCTATGCTCTCTGAGTTCTCTAGTGCATGTTGAACTGTGAACCCAGGAAGATTTCTCTCATATTCAGGGAAGTCATAGGGTTTCTCTCCTATGTGAGTTCTTTGATGTACAGTGAGTTTGGACTTCTCTCTGAAGGCTCTGTTACATTTATCACATTTATAGGGTCTCTCTCCTGTATGAGTCCTTTGATGTATAATGAGATAAGATTTTTGGGAGAAAGCTTTCTCACACACATTACACTCATAGGGTTTCTCTCCTGTATGAACTCTCTGATGAATAATGAGGTATGATTTCTGGAAGAATGCTTTATCACATTCATTGCATTCATAGGATTTCTCAAATTTTTCTCTTGTATGAGCTCTCTGGTGTAGCATGAGATAGGACTTCCGGGAGAAGACTTTTCCACATACTGTACATCCATCAGTTTTTTCTCCTGTATGGATTCTCTGATGAGCACTGAGGCTCAGCTTAAGGGTAAAAGCTCGTCCACACTCTGAACACACATAAGGTTTCTCTCCTGTATGAATTCTTTGATGTCTGCGCAGAGTTGATTTCTCTCGGAAAGATTTGCCACATTCATTGCATTCAAAAGGTTTCTCTCCTGTGTGTGTTCTTTGGTGCACACTGAGATGTGCCTTTTGATTGAAGGCTCTTCCACATTCTGAACATTCATAGGGCTTCTCTCCTGTGTGAGTTCTCTGATGGATGATGAGCTTTGTCTTTTCTCGGAAGGCTTTACCACATTCATTGCACATATACGGTTTCTCTCCAGTATGAGTTCTTTGATGAATATTCAGGGTTGATTTTTCTCTGAAGTATTTGCCACAATCAGTGCATTCGAAAGGTTTTTCTCCTGTGTGTGTTCTCTGGTGCACACTGAGATGTGCTTTTTGGTTGAAGGTTTTCTCACAATCAGAACATTTATAAGGTTTCTCTCCTTTGTGAGTTCTTCGATGTATGATGAGATTTGTCTTCTCCTGGAAGGCGTTGCCACACTCAGTGCATACATAGGGTTTCTCACCTGTATGAGTTCTTTGGTGTATATGTAATGTTGATTCCTCTCGGAAGGATTTGCCACATTCATTACACTCAAAGAGTTTATCTCCTGTGTGCATTGCCTGGTGTATACTGAAGAGTGCTGTCTTGTCAAAAGTTTCTCTGCATTCTGCCCATTTCTCTCCTATATGGGTGATCTGATGAACAATTAGGAGGGAGTTTGTGCTGAGGGTGATTCTACACTCGGGACATTCATAGGTTTTCTCTCCAGCTTGGGTCATATCATACTGAACAAAGTTCTGACTGTGACCTTTCCCATATGTATTACAGTCATGTGGTTGTGTGCCATCATTGATCTCATGCCTGCCATGAATTAAGAATTTGCCACATCTATTACATTCATAACATTCCTGAGCTGCAAAGCTCAGGCTATTAGGGCTGAGTAAGCTTACATTACCTTTGCAATTTTTCACACAGGAGTCATTCATATAAGGTGCATATCCTGAAGAAAGTCCCCATGGGCTCTGAGAAAGGGAATTTGCAAGTCCATCATAGTTCTGACTTCTCTTTTCAGTCACATTGTTCCAGAAAGTGGCTATAGCTTGCCTTGGGTGTGTATTTTGGGTTTCCTGATGCTCCTCCATCTGTCCTTCAACCTGCCCATCTTCTAGAAAGAATAATAATAAACAATATTCTGTAAATACATGTTTCTCATAAGGAGGTCTCTGACGGAGTTGACTTTTATTTTCTTTTAGGTCTAGGTACCAGTCAAAAAGAAATTCCAAGCATGTTTCTCCCTTACACTCAGAGTTTGAAAGGGAAAATAAGTTGAAACAACAGACATTAGAACAGAAAATAAACAATAAATATACATAACACAATTGCTTTAGGGAGAGTCAGGAATTGTTGGCTCATAGCTATAACCTTACTTACTGAAGTTTGCAATTAAAAGCCAGCCCAAGCAAGGAAGTCCATGAGACCTTTTTTTTTTTTTTTTGGTTGGTCATGGGGCCTGAACTCTGGGCCTGGATGCTGTCCCTCAGCTCTTCAGCTGTAGACTAGCACTCTATCACTTGAGCTTCAGCCCCACTTCCGGCTTTTTCTGCTTATGTGGTGCTGAGGAATCGAACCAAGGGCCTCATGCATGCAAGGCAAGCACTCTACCACTGGGCCACCTTCCCAGCAACTCCATGAGACTTTTATCTCTAATTAAGCACTAAAAAAGCCAGAAGTGGAGCTGTGGCTAAAGTGATAGAACTCTACTCTTGAGCAAAAGAATCTCAGGGGCAGTACCCAAGCCCTGAATTCAAGACCCAGGACTGGCACACATACACAAAAATAACTTTGTAGAGAGGATGTAAACAAGTTTATGGAACTGTGAATTGGAAATGAATATTGGAAGAGTAGCAGATCCAGGATTTGGAGGGAGGGAGACTCAGAATGCAAAGGTGAACTTGAGGTAAATGAACAAAGAAACCCAAGGTCTCAACCACAGTGTAGTCTGTAGTTCCTCATCATCTCACACCAAGATTAGCATGAGACAGCAGCTCATAAAATTAAAATCTGGAATTAGCATCAATAGTATGTATCCTTTAGAGACAAATTTCTGATCCTTGAAAGATGAAGAAAGAAGAAAAAAGAAGAAAGATGAATTCCTGTGATTCTGGCTACACAGGAGGCTGAGATCTAAGGATCGAGGTTTGAAGCCAACCTGGGCAGGAAAGTCTATGAGACTCATCGCCAATTAATCAGCAAATATCCAGAAGTGGAGCCATAGTTCAAGTGGTAGAACCTTGACTTTGAGTGACACAATGAAGCAAGATTGAGAAGCCCTGAGTTCAAGTCTAGTACTATTATGCATGTACACACGCACACGTACATACCACACACACACACACACACATACACACAACCAGAATAATGGCTAGACCTCACAGACCCCTAGGTCTTAATCTACTCATCTCCCAAATTGCTCTTCTTACCTGTACAACTTGAACTTGGAATTTCCCTCTTTATGATCCCAAGGACTGCCTCTTGCTCCAAAAAGGCAATCACTTCTGGTTTAGTAATAAGATACCCTGTAATAAGAAATGATACAATTTTTGTGTTGTCTGTGCAGCCTTCAGGACTTCAAAATAAGGTACATTTTAATAAAAGTTCATGTCACATGGGGCATGAAAATACAAATTCCTATTCACTTTAAGAGGGAATAAGAATCTTGAGTCCCTAGAACCTGAGGTCAAAGTATTAAAGCACTTTGGAGCTGGCAAGTTATTCTACTGGGAATACCAATGAATTATTCAGGCCATCCTCACCCACAGATACAAGATGGCTATAATTCTCTAGCATCACATCTCTGTATAGGGTCTTCTGGGAAGTATCCAGTTGATTCCACTCTTCCTGGGTGAAGTCCACAGCTACATCCTCGAATGACACTGATCCCTGCAATTGCATATTTTATTCAACCACTTTGATAAAAATTAAAGTGATGACATTTCCCCCCAAAATTAGTCTTAATTTAGTGCTGCTTTCAAAAATGCATAACTAAATATTTATGGAGTATAGTAGGATATTTCTCTCTCTCTCTCTCTCCCCCCCTCTCTTTCTCTCTCCCCCCCTCTATCTCTCTCTGTATGTGATATGTGTGATTAGCCCCGGGTAACTGGAGTAATTATGTTAAGATAAAAGAGATAATCTTCAGAAAGGAGCTATCATTTAATCATTTCAAAAAGCCTTTCAAAAGGGCAGAGGGTATGGTTAAGTGGTAGAGCACCTGTCTAGCAAGTATGAGGTCCTGAGTTCAAAGCTCCAGTACTCGGAGAGAAAAAAAGCTTTCTAAGATACTAGTGTATAGCCAGTAGTATAATGCTTGAATAGTATCCATAGAACTCTAGGTTCCATCCCCAGCACTGCAAAAAAAAAAAAGCTTAAGTAAAGCAAAAACTTTTGTATTGTTGAACCAAGTAGAATTCTTTCAAATCAATAATATAAATAGATAATCCAATTAAAATTAGAAAATTATTTCATTAGATAATTTCATGAAAAGGATACCTGGATTGTGAATGAACATGTGAAAATATTTTCTACATCCTTGGTTATCAGGGAAATGCAGAAAAGTTAACAATCCTGGAAATAGAGCTGTGGTTCAAATGATAAGAGTCCCAGCCTTGAGCAAAAAAGCTAAGTGTGTGTGTGTGTGTGTGTGTGTGTGTGTGCACGCGTGCGCACACGTGCCCACACACACACACACACACACATGACTAACAAGCCAAATGTTGGCAGAAGCGTGGAACTACTAGAATTTTCATGTATTGTTGATGGGAGTAAAATAGTACAGATACTTTAGGAGATAGCTTGACAGAATTTACTAAACCTGAAAATACTCAACATAGGACAGAGTGACTCAATCCCAGGTGTATATATCTAATTAAAATGCTATACACATATGTCCACAAAGACATGTACAAGAGTATTCATAGATTTGTTATTTGTAATAGGTGAAATGTAAAGATCAGCAGTGGAATAGATGAACAACTGTGATACTTTTTTCTGCTGGTCCTGGGGCTTGATCTTGGGGCCTGGGAAGTATAACAGTGTTTTTTTGCTTAAGGTTAGTGCTCTACCACTTGAACCACAACTCTACTTCTGGCTTTTTGGTGTTTAATTGGAGACAAAAGTGTCACTGATTTTTCTTGCCTGGGCTGGTTGAAACCACAATCCTCAGATCTCAGCTTTCTGAGTAGCTATGATTACAGTCATCAGCCATTGGTACCCAGCTGTGATATATTCTTTGGTAGTATGGGGGTCTGAACTCAGAGCCCTTCATTCCTTGGCTTGCTTGCTCAGCTGGACCTCTACCACTTGAACCAGGCCTCCCACCTGGTTTTTTGCTGGTTGTTTTTAGAGAGAAAGTCTCACAGACTTTACTGCCTGAACTGGCTTCAAATCTAAAACTTCTAGATCTCAGCCTCCTGAGCAGCTAGGGTTATAGGTATGAGCCAACAGGAGCCAGCTTGTGCTACACAATGGAATAGTAAACAGTGATTTAAAAGAGAGCAAATTACCTATACATGAAGTAACAAAGATTAGTGTTAAAAATCATTATGTGGGGGTTAGGAGTGGTAAACATTTGCCTTGCATGTGCTAGGCCCTGGTTTCCATCCCTAACACCACAAAACAATATGAGTGAATGAAATGAGACTCAAAAGAATAATAACAGATGATTCTGTTTAAATGATAGATTCAAGAAGAGACAACAATCTATGATAATAGAAATCAGAACATGGTTACCCAAAACTCAAGAGATGTGACTAGAAGAGGCTTCTGCGTGGTGTGTAATTTCCTTCTTTGTGCTTCAGGTAAGGGTTGCACAGGTGTTTCCATAGGCCTGTACGTTTTATATGCTTTTTTTCTGTATACTATGTTTCAATCTACCTCCAGTCTACCTCCAAAGATTTTTAATCAGAAGAATATATCCATAAGAGGTTTAAGAAATGTCAAGGTATATTTTTATATTACCACAGTGGGGGAAAAGCAGTATATGTGAAAGAACAATTCACCAAACAAATATAAAAGAAAAAATATAAAAGAAAAAAATATTAAAAGCTGCTGAACCACATTGATAAGGCAATAAAAACAAACAACCAAAATGAGATATTTTCAATAATAAAACTACAAAGCTTAAAACTATGACAAGAGGACTCAAAGGTGTATTTTAATTCACTAGTGGATATGTCAACTTACATTAACATTTCAAAAGGCAATACCTATGAAAGTACAAAGCAAGATGAATTTTGAACTAGGTATTTTAGAAATGCTCATCTCTATACACAATGATAGACCCAGAGATATAGCTAAATACTGTAACAGAAATTATACAACGGTCCTTCAATATGAATCTCATTAATCATGGTACAAGCATACAAAAAAACAAATTCAGTTGTTAAAATACTGCAATGTGGCTAGGCACCAGTGGCTCATGCTTGTAATCCTAGCTACTTAGAAGGCTGAGATTTAAGAATCATGGTTTGAAGCCAGCCCAGACAAACAAATTTGAGACACTCTGATTTCCAAATAATCAGCAAAAAGCCAGAAATGGAGGTGTCCCTTAAGAGGTAGGGAGCCAGCTGTGAATGAAAGAGTCAAGCCAAGAGCGTGAGGCCTGGAGTTCAAGCCCCAGTATACACAGAAAAATGTGTTCAATCTTTAGTACTACATATATACATACATACAAACACACACACACACACACACACACACACACACACACACAGAGCTTGACAGCTGGATATGGTGGCATACTTGTAATCCCAGCTACTCAGGAGGTGAAGACAGGAGGACTGAGGTTGAAAGCTAGCATAGGAAAAGGTTAGCAAGAGCCTATCACAAAATACACCAGTGGTTTGAGCCTAGCTACTCAGAGTATGGGATGACACCTGGAGAATCAAGGTTCAAATTCAGCCTTGGAAGAAAAGCCTGAAAGACTCCATTTGCAATTAACTGACACAAAGCCAAGCTGGAGGGATGGCTCAAGTAGTAGAGCACAAGCATGAGCAAAACACCAAGCAAGAGCATGAGGCCTTGAGTTCAAGCCCCAATTCTGACACACACACAAGAAAATTGCTGGTATAATAGTATATACCAATGGTCTCAGTTATTGGGAGGCAGAGATAGGACAATCAAGGTCAAAGCCAGGCAGGGAAAGTTGACTTAAAACCTCATCTGTAGGAAGTAGAGCTGTAGCTCAATTGGTAGAGCACAAGCCTTGAGGAAGAAAGCTCAGAGACTGTGCCCAGGCTCTGAGTTCAAGCTCCAGGACAGACAGACAGACAGATGGACACACAAACACACACA
>NW_012267595.1:185097-204391 GCF_000151885.1 Dipodomys ordii | reverse complement strand
ACACACACACACACACACACACACACACACACACACACACACACATACACACACCATCTGTAAAACAAGATAAAAGAACCAAAGGGGTATGTCTCAAGTAGTAGATCATATGCCTAAGAAGCACAAGGACCTGAATTCAATCCTTAGTACTACATACATGCACATACACAGACACACATACAATCTCTATGTGGCTAGGCATGGTTGCACATGCCTATCTCCCTAGCTACTTGTGAGGATTGTGGCTCAAGGTCAGCCTGGGCAGTGGCAGCCCTGTCTCAAAAACAAGCTGAGTGTGCTTAGCACATTCCTCTGGTCTAAGCTATTTAGGAGATATAGGTAGGAGGATCACAGCTTAGGCTAGCCTTGGCAAAAGTATTAGATTCCATCTAGAAACCAAACTAAAAGCCAAAAGATTGGGGGTGTGGCTCAAGTGTTATAGTGCCTTCCTTGCTAGCCTGAAACTCTTGAGTTCAATATCTTTGTGAGGCAGGTGCATAAGTATCATCCCAGTTTGAAGGAGGCTGAAGCAGGGGGATCGTGAGTTTGAGGCCAGCCTGGACTACATATCCAGATCCTATCTCAAAAATCAAACAAGGAGCCAAGCTCAGAGAAACAAATGGTGCATATTTTCTCTCATATGTGGAAGCTAGAGCAAAAATACACTGGGACATAAATTATATAGGACTCTAAGCATTCACACACAGTGAGACCAAAGGAGGCTACTCTTAGAGGACAAAGGAGTAATGCCTATGTGCACCTGATCATATAAAATAATAGTTTTTGAAATGAAAATATGAACAAACAAAGGAGCAAGATACAATGGCTCAAGCCTGTAATCCTAGCTGCTTGGGAGGCAGAGATCTGGGAATTTCAGTTCAAAGCTAGCCTGGCCATAAAAGTTGGCAAGAGTCCATCTCAACCAATGACAAAGGAAGAACAAGTAGCATAACAGCCCAAGCTATTCCAGTCATTAAGCAAGACTCTACCTTGTAAATATCCAAAACAAAAAGAGGCTGGAGATGTGGCTCAAGTGGTAGAGAGCCTGACTAGCAAATAAAAGGCTCTGAGTTCAATCCCTAGTACAGTCAAAAACAAAAACAAAACAAAAAAAGGAGCCAGGGGCTGATGGTTCATGCCTGTTACACTAGGTGCTTGAGAAGTGGATACTGAGATGATCTCAATTCAAGGCCAACCTGGGCAAAATGTTTGAGAGATCCCCATTTCAACAATAAAAGCTGGGCATGGTGGCACGTGTCTGTCATCCCAGTTTATACTGGTAAGTGTAAATAGGAGGTTTATGGTCTAGGCCAGCCCAGAAAAAAAAAGAAGACTATCTCTACCCTCTAAAAATCCCACAGAGGCTTAGCTCAAGCACTTTAGCACCTGGCTAGCAAGTGCTAAGTCCTGAATTCAAACCCCAGTATCACACAAAAAAGGATGGGTATAGTGGTACATGTCTGTAGCCCAGCTATGTGGGACATGGAGGTAGGAGAATCATGGTTGCAGGTTGGTACATGCAAAAAGCACAAGACTCTATCTAAAAAGTAACTAAAGATAAACCTGATACTGGTGGCTCATACCTGTAATCTTAGCTACTCTAGAGGCTGAGATTTGAGAATCATGGTCAAAAGTCAGCCTGGGCAAGAATGTTTGTGAAACTTTTATCTTCAATTAACCATCAAAAAGCCAGAAGCAGAAGTGGGGCTCAAGTGTGAGAGGATTATCCTCCCACACACACTTTATGTTGGGTGTGGGTCTTGAACTCAGGGCCTGGGTGCTGTCTCTGAACTCTTTTGCACAATTCTAGTGCTCTACAACTTTGAGGCACAGCACCACTTTCAGTTTTCTGGTAGTTAACTGGAGATATGAGTCTCATGGACTTTCTTACCTGGGCTGACTTTGAAGCACTGTCTTCAGATCTCAGCCTCCTGAGTAGCTAGGATTGGAGGCATACGCCACAAGTGCCTGGTGGATATTTTTTGTGTATGTGACCCATCACATAAGGGGAAGTGTAGCTTTTCCATTTGTTGCATCATGTCCATAAAACAAGTTTCAAATTTGTGAGCTTTTTGGATTTAAGATTAGGGCAATGTATACTACTATTATACTTATTCTGTTATGAAAAAGCAGAGTTGGAAAACAGCTTTAACTAGTGAGCAAGTTGTAGCAAAAGGAAGACTTATGTAAACTATGCTTTAGAAGTATATGTAAATATAGGCTTGGAAGGTAACTGGGGTAGAGTGCTTGCTTTGCATGCATGAGGCCCTGGGTTCGATTCCTCAGCACCACATAAGCAGAAAAAGCTGGAAGTGGCACTGTGGCTCAATAGACACTAACATTGAGCTGAAGAGCTGAGGGACAGTGCCTAGGCCCAGAGTTCAGGCCCCACAACCAACAAAAATAAATAAATAAATAATTTAAAAAGAAGCATAAGTAAATATAAAGTGAAATAACAAAGGCAAGAGAGATGTATAGGCAAAAAGTAGCCAAATTCACATTAAAACTGGTTATCTGGAATGATTCAAGATTGTGTCTCTTTTTAGTTTTATTTATTATTTTTCTTTTTTCTGTCAGTACTTGGACTTGGACTCAGGGCCGGGTACTGTTCGTGAGCTTCAAGGCTCTACCACTTGAGCCACAGTACCACTTCTGGCTTTTTCTGTAGTATATTAGAGAGAAGTGTCTCAATTACTTTTCTGCCCAGGCTAGTTTCAAACCATAACTCTCAGATCTCAGCCTCCTGGGTCACTAGGATTACAAGGGTAAGCCACCAAGGCTGAGATGAGGATCACAGTTTGAAGCCAGCCCAGGCAGAAAAGTCTGTGAGACTCTTATCTCCAATAAATTACTCAGAAAAAGCCAGAATTGGTAGTGTGGTTCAAGTGGTACAGTGCCAGCCCTGAACACAAAGAGGCTCAGGGATATTTCCCAGGCCCTGATTTCAAGCCCCAAGATCAGAAAAAAATGGAAAGAAGGAAAAAGGAAGGGAGAGAGAGAAAGAGGGAGGGAAGGAGAAAAAAATGATTTTTTTTGGTGTGGTGCTGGTGATGAAACCCAGAGGCCTTCCCGTGCTAGGCAATGCTCTACCACTGAGCTATACTACCAGCCCTTGGTTTATTGAGATGGAGTTTCATTAGGTAGCCTTGGCTGGCCTCCAACTCCCAATCCTCCTGCCCCTGCCTCTGGAGTGCTAGGACCACAACATATTCCACCATTGCTAGCCAGAGAGCTTGAATTTTTTAGTACCATTTCTATCTCACTTCTGAAACAAAATGATGAAATAGTCTAAACTTTTAAAAGAAAAGTAAGAAGAAGAAAAGAACTGAAAATGGACAAACACACATATGAATTCTGAACTTAAGAACAAAAGCAGCCCTGTGCATTTCTAGGCTGTACTGAAATTGGAGATGAGAACTACAAATGTGATTCTTCCAGCCTTTCAAGATTTTTATCCCTGTGTGAGCCAGATCACAAGAAATGTTGGCATAGGCATGGCTATGGTTGTATGAAGAATCACATCTCTTTAATTCTACACTGGCAGGACACCTTTGGCTGACACACCTGTAATCCTACCTACTCAGGAGGCTGAGATATGAGGATTATGGTTCAAAGCCAGACTGGGCAGGAAAGCCCATGAAACACTTTTCTCTAATTAACCACCTAAAAAACAGAAGTGTAGCTGTGGCTCAAAGTGGTAAAACAGTAACCTTGAGTGGAAAAGCTCAGGGACAGCATCCAGGCCCTGAGTTCAAGCCCTATGATCAAAGGGCAAAAATAGATATTTTATATCACAGCTGAGCAATTCTAGCCCTGTATTTCCCACAGGATTGCTGATGGGGAATTGGATGACCCATCAGAAAAGTAGCTGATCAATTTCAGGAAATCTTTTCTTTGGAAAAAGTGCTCACTTAAAAAATATAAATGTGTTGTTATTATTAAAGTGTTGTACAGAGGGGTTACTATTTCATAAGTCAGGTAATGAGTACATTTCTTTTTTTTTTTTGGACAATGTGGCCTCTTCCTTTCCCACATGTTCACTTTCTCTAAATGAGATAAATAAATCAAGTGTGTTTCCTTTCTTTTATGAAGTTGCTTTTATAAGTCTCAGAAAAGTAACCACAGCTCAATATATGGAGACTCCTATAATCTATATATATTTCAACCTTGACTTGGTCTTACTTTACTTCCCCAAACCTTATTTTGTATGTTTTTTTGTTATTGTTCTTGTTTCATGTTTATAGTTATTTTTAGGGAGGAGAATTTGGAGACAGGGTCTTTCTTTTTTTTGGGGGGGGGTCCGGTCGTGGGGCCTGAACTCTGGGCCTGGGCACTGTCCCTCAGCTCTTCAGCTCAAGGCTAGCGCTCTACCACTTGAGTCACAGCACCACTTCTGGCTTTTTTCTTTTTGCTTATGTGGTGCTGAGGGCCTCAGGCATGCAAGGCAAGCGCTCTACCACTGAGCCACCTTCCCAGCCCGAGACAGGGTCTTTCTATGTAGCATGAGCTGGCTTGGAACTCTTAATCCTCCTGAGTTTCTGAGTTCTAGGATTACAAATGTGTGCTATCATGTGAGGTACTGTATATATGCATACTTGTACAATTTATAGTATCAATAGTAATACAAAGCTGGGCAGTAGTGTCTCTTGCCTGTAATCCTAGCCATTCAGGAGGCTGAGCTCTAAGGATCATGGTTTGAAGCCAGTCTTGTCTGGAAAGCCTGAGATTCCTATCTCTAACCACCAAAAGGCCAGAAGTGGATCTGTGGCTCAAGCACCAGCATTGATCAAGAAAAAAACAACAACAACAACTAAGAGACAGCACCCAAGCCCTGAGTTCAAGCCTTAGTATAAGCCCACACAAAAATAATGCAATAACATGAAATTTATATTTAAGGCATATCACGTATATAATAGGCATTGTCTTAAACACTTATCTTAACTCAATTGATCTCTAAAATAACCATGCAAGGTAGGTAGCATCACCATCATCATCGTCATCATCATAGTCAGGGAAACTAAGGCACAGAGGGACTAGACTTTACTAAACATTGTATAGCTGTTAAGATGTAAAGCTTAGGATACGGTGGTCTTAATTCTTGTACATCATTGCCTTCTTGTTTCTATATATTCTAACATGGGGAAGGGGAGGGGGGTGAGATACAAGTAATAACTTACCCAGAACTCAGTCATGTCTGACTGTGGTGAAGGGAAGGCAAAGGCCTAAAAAGGCAGAACTGTTGAAAGGGAGGAGAAGAAAAGAGAAGAGCTGCAGATGGCAAGGAGTGCCCAGACTGAAAGTTCACCAGATCACCAGGCCAGAAATCCACACATGCCAGCTGGTAAAATGGCCACGCTTTAGCTAAGAAAAAAGGGAAAGGACATTTGTTTTCCCCCACAGATCCCCATCACCCAACAACACATTTGTATCATGGACCTCATAAGCCATTCTACATCCCCCACCAGATTCCCCATCGCTGACTCAGAATCCCCACCCCCTGCTACCCTATATATTCCCCAGAGCTCCCTCTGCCATCATTTATACTACAAACTCCATCATTCAATCTATAGATCCGCTCATCATCCCCCCCAAATACTCCCATCATCCACCCCATACACAACTCCTCGGTTACAGACGTCACAGACCCCCATGTCTTGTCCCACAGACCCCCACCAGCCCACGTACAGCTCCATCCTCAGACTCTCATTACTCAGCTCCGAGCTCCTCCCCAAGTACTCACCCTGTAAATTCGTGTCTTAAAAAAAATCCACACTCCCAATCCCTGTCACTCCGCCCCACAGAGTACCAGCCCTCTCACTTCCGCTCTGAGTGAACTCTGCCCTCCTTCATCCCTAGCTCCGAATTCTTATTCTGGCAAAGTCTCCTTCAATGTTTCCAAAATCAGTCCTAACTTCCTGCGATAGCCACTTTTTCGCCCTTTATCCCGCCTCGGTTACTGTCAGTCACTATATTTGCTCATGCGCAGTAGCCCTTCCTGAAGCCATTCATGCTGGCAGCTTAAATTATTTTGATTACCACAATGATTGTATTTGGGGGGCAAAAAAATGGCCGCGTTAATAAGCCGACTTTCCCTGGGAGCAGACATCTTTACAGCTTTTACAGTTCCGTACAAAGAAGTCTGCCTTCTCAACTTTAGAAGAGATGAAATTTCGAGAGGCATTAAAAACAAAACTTGGCGCTAAGACTAGGGACTCGGGTGCCAAAGCTGGCTAATTATGGTTTTTGTTCTGCAAATCGAGAGTTAAGGACTACCCCCCCCCGCCATCCGCAGGGAGGGGGAGGCTGGAATGGTACAATCCTCCCCGGTAACTATTCAGGAAGGAAGGAATCGCAGCAGAGAACGATCCATTTCTCTACCGACCAATGCCTCTTCGGAGACAAGGAGGACATTTAGAGCTGATGGTCCTCTTAAGAAATTATCACTTGCGAGCCAAATACGGCTCGTACCGGGTCGTACCGGGTTGGTACGATCCGCTCTGGGAGATACCAAGGTGCAGATACGCAGAAGGGGGAGGTGGCGGCAGCAAAATTCTATCCGCTGTAAAGAGTCTTTAGAGCAAAGCTACACCTGTAAGCACAGAGATTCGGAGACAGAAGCTTAGGGACAAAGGGGCCCGGGCGAAGTAGGATCTTAGACATTAAGGAAAAAGCCACACATAATTGACAGTAACCCCACCATGCTCAAATTTCTGGGAATCTGCTGCAGACACATTTGGGAAAGCTGAGATGTGATACCAGGGTCCAACCCCGCACCCCTCCCATCTCTGAGCTCCTATGGGGAGGGGCTGATCAGGGTCTCCTAGAAGCCTGGAGGAATCAAATGAAGATAATGCTCAGATTCAGAACTTAAGACACCTTGCCCCATAAATCGAACTCTTATCATTTAACCAGGTGAAAGACAAAAAGTCAGGCTATTACAATAGAGAATACTTTCATTAATGAGAATATCCCAAAGGCAAGGAAGTGGTCCTGAATTTTATATGGTGGGACCAACAAAGGAGTCAACCTTGAATCATAAAGCAGGATGCATAGATTAGTTAGAATATGAAAAAGACTTGGAAACTGATATGCACTGGTGTCCCCTTCCAAAATTACTATATTGAACCCCTCAATATGATGGTATTTGGAAGTGAGACCTGGTTGGGGGGGGCAGTTAGTTAGATGACTTCATGAGGGTGAAGCTCTGATCCCATGGAATTAAGGCCCTAAAACCTTGAACCACCAGGACTGTGAGAAAGCAAGTTCCTGATTCATAATCCATTCAAACTGTGATATTTTGTTATGGCAGCCAGAGCTGACTAAGGTAGAGTCCTGAACAGTTAGTCCTTACCTGGAATACAAAGAGACGGTGTTTGAAGTGATACAAGGGAATAACCATCCCTACTTTCCAGAAACACAGCACTCACTCAGATACAAAGAAACACTGCCACCTCTATTTCAGCTTACTCTGACCTTAGTGATTTCCTTTCCTTCCCAATTCTACCAATCATTCAAATTGATTCTCATTTGCTGTATCCTAAATGTCCTTCCATTCAATCACACTGCTATTCGTGTTCATTCACTCTACTTCATATCACCATTCACACATAACACTAACTCTAAGGGAAAACTTGGGGGAAGGAGACTGGGGTTGGGGCTCAGAGCATTTGCCTATTATATTCAAGTCCCTTATTTGATCCCCAGCATTGGAAAAATAAACTTTTGCTGTTGAAGCAGTAAAATATGCATAGCATCAAATGTTTACTATTTTAACATGCACAGCTCAGTGTCATTTAGTTCATTCAGTGTACTGCAACAATTACCACTGTCTGGTTACAGACCATCTTCATCACTTCCCCTCAAACCACACAGCCATTAAGCAATCATTTCCCATCCTGCTCAGTTCCCATCTCTTGGATACCACATAATCTGTTTTCTGTCACAATGGATTTGCCCACTGGGAATATTTCATCTGAATCAAATGATGCACTCTGTGGAATTTTGTGGCTAGCCTTTTTTCCCCACTTAGCAGAATGTCTGTTTTGTTTATTGCATGCCACTGAAAAAGAATACCATATTGGGCTCATGGTTTTGGAGTCTGGGAAGTCCAAGATATACAACATAAGAATATGACCAGGACCTGGCTAACAAGTGTGAGTCAGGAGGCAGACATCTGAGGATTGTGTTTTGAAGCCACCCTGAGCAGAAAAGTGTGAGACTCTTACCTCCAATTACCCACCCCCCAAAAAAACAACAGGAATTAAAGCTATAACTGAAGTGGTACAGTGTTAGCCTTGAATAAAAAAGCTAAAGGATAGCACCCAGGATCTGAGTTCAGCCCCCAATACCAGCAGACACACACACACACACAAATCTGGTCAGGGTCTTGCTGCATACCGTCATTGCAGGAAATAGGTAAGCATGCTCTAGATAGGGCAAGAAAAATCAGGAGACTTCACCCTTTCTCAGCAGGAACCCAATCTCCACATAACCCACTCCTTCTATAATGGCATAATGACAAGGGAAAGGGAAGGAATAGCTCAGGATTCTGGGGTGTCATGTAGGGATAATGACATCAACTTGAAAGAAACTCAGTCAGACAAAGCCTCCTTTTGTAGAAGGATGAACCATCAGACAAAAATCCACCAGGTAAGCACCCAGAACAGGCAAGCTGCTCCCTTTTTATCCGTAGAGCAGCAGGCCCTGCCCCTCTTCTCAGATTGAGTTCAGAATGTAGTTAATTAACAAGATCTAACTAAAATTCAAGGAGCTTCGAACAGGATGTCTTTATAAAAGTGCAGCAGGTAAAGGTTATAAAGATAATGTAATTAACAAGAGCCAAGCCACTTGGCCAAAACAGGATCAGAAAAATAATTCTCAAAAGATTAACTGTAAGGAAGCCAAGTACTTTAATAGAAAAGAAGCTTTGCTCACACAGGTCAATCAGCTGGCAATATAATCCTAGAAGGTGTCAAGTTGTGGGACTCAGAATCAGGAATGCCACTGTGACAGATTGGCATAGCAATAATCTGTGCTATTTTTTGTGATAACCTCCATGCTTCACCAGCCTGAAAGAGTATTAATATCAGTACTTGAGTAAACACACCTTGGTCTGACTGCTAGGGGTCAAGGCTCCTAGCTGGCCAAGGACAGTTAATTGTTGACCAGGATCCCCCCAAACCAATGCTAGACATCATGAACCTTCTGAGCCTGAACACAAACAGAGCAGTTCAGGACCTAGGAGCAAGCCACACAAGCCAAGCATTCAGACTGAGTCTGGACCTGAAGTGCAATTGACCACCGTATTTGTTGAAGCAGCAGCAGCTGTGCTTGCATATGGAACCACAGAACAAGATGACATCTTCCTAGTTCTATTGCAGAGCCAGTTCCATACCTGACATTTTGGCTGAGGTGACTAACACATTACTAAGGAGACAAAAAGTAGGGAGACCAGGAAGTAGGGCTAGGAGCATAGCTCACTGGTAGAGCACTTGCCTAGCATGTGCAAGGCCCTGGATAATGACCTGGATTTTTGGAGCCACAGGCTGGTAAAAAAATTTCATAGAATGGGGCATGGGTAGTTCATACCTGTAATCCTACTCAGGAGCCTGAGGTCTGAGAATCTCATTGGAAACCGGCCCAGGTAGATAAATCCAAGAAACAGTTATCTCCAACTAACCAGGAAAAAAGCCAAAAATAGAGATATTGTTCAAGTGGTAAAGTATAAGCCTTCAGTGAGAAAGGTAGGCAAGTCCCAGAGTTCAAGCCCCATTACCAGGGCACATACAAAAACAAAAGTATCAAGACACGAAATTTTACAAAACAAAGGTTAGCTGGATACTAGTGGTTCATGCCTGTAATCCTAGCTTATCAGGAGGGTGAGATCTGAGGATCTTGGTTCCAAGTCAGCTCTGCAGGAAAGTCCATGATTCTCTTATCTCTAATTAACCACAAAAAAAGCTGCAAGAGAAGCTGTGGCCAACCTTGAGCCAAAAAAGCACAGGGACACTGACCAGGCCCTAAGCTCAAGTCCCAAGACTGGCACACAAAAAGAGCAGGGGGTATTAGAATAAGGTTAAAAATAACAATAAACTAGGCAAAGGAATACAGTGCTGCCATTACTGCTAAGCTGATCTGAGGTGGGGAGAGGCTTTAAAGAGATGACTGAGGATTGTGTTGGTTGGCTATTTCTTTTTCATGGGCTTAATTGATGTTAATTTTTTTTCTTTCAGAGGATGGTTTGAATTAGGGATGGGGGAACATCTTACCACCAGATTGATTTGACTTGTACATTCCATAGAAGTCTGGATATTTTCCTGTCTTCCATGACTCGTGTGTGTGTGTGTGTGTGTGTGTGTGTGTGTGTGTGTGTGTGTGTGTGTGTGTGTGGTGGGGGCTCCACAGATTCTATCCATGGCAACAGGAAACAAAGCAGCATATATTCCTGCCTCTTTCAGGGCTCTAAAGGAGTTGGTTATCCTACTCAAACCTAAAGACTCCTAGTGAACCTTGCTCCCTGCAGCTTTTCACCAAGGAAGCTAATTTCCAGAGAGCAAATAAGGGAAGCTCACTGGAGGTGAAAACTGGCGCCATCTAGTGAAAGATCTTAAGAAGACAGTTTATCTGCAAAATAATGACAAAGACAAACAAGAAAGGTAATTTCTCACTTGGGGAGGAGACACATGCTGCTCTCTCTTCTACTCTGGCCCAGTGTCTCCTGAAGGACATAGCCCAAGAACTGATAGAAAAAATGGGCTTGCTGGCTAGAAAGCACATATATAACAGTGTACTACATGGCTTACTGAAGTGGCAGTGTTGAGCCCAAGGACAATGCCCAGGATCTGAATTCAAACCCCAAGACTGTCACACACAGACATACAAACACACACATACATACAAAAGGATACCACATTTGGCACATGGATGTATAGGCTGAGTAGTCCAAGAACCCCAGCACCAGAATCTGGTTGGGGTGAGTGCCAGTGACTCACAATAGGAATCTTCATACCCAGGACGAGCTGAGAGTAAAGATTCACTTGACACTTATCACTAACCCTCAAAAATTGAAAGTGAAGCTGTGGGTCAAGGGGTTAAAGCATCAGGCTTAAGAAAATAAGGGAAAGACAGAGACGCTGATATCAACTTCTGGTATGGGGTGGGGGAAATGAGAATCTGGCCAAGGTCCTCATCCTCCATGCTGTCATGGCATGCTCCAGACAGAGCAAAAGAAGTCAAGAGACATGTGGGCTAAGAACACAGCTCACTGGCAGGGCCCTTATCTACCTATGTAAAGCCCTGGATTATGACCTGACTCATTGGACCCACAGGTTAGTCAAAAGAATTAATCAAACCATGGACTGTTGGGTCATACCTGTAATCCTACTCAGGGGCCTGAGTTCTGAAAAAAAAGTCATCTTTTAAGCCAGCTCTCAAGAACATATCTTTATCTCCAACTAACTAGAAAAAAGCCACAAGCAGAGGGTTGTAGAGTGCTGGTCTTAAGCAAAAAGGCTAAGCAAGAGCATGAGTCCCTGATTTCAAGCCCCAGTATCAACATGCATGTGCATGCACACACGTGTATGCACACACACACACACACACACACAATTATCCATACATAAAAACAGCACTGTCTGTGGCTCATACCTGTAATCCTAGCTACCCAGGATGCTGAGATCTTTGGATCACAATTCCAAGCCTGCTGGGGAAGAAAAGTCCATGAGACTCTTATCTTTAATTAATAAAAATAAAAAGTCAAAGGGGAGGCTGGCTCAAGTTATAGAACACATGCCTTGAGTGAAAAAGCTAAGAAAAAACACGAGTCCCTGATTTCAAGACCCAGCACTAGCACACATACTCCCAAAATATTGTCAAGACAAAACTATGGCCAGGTGCTGGTAATCCTACCTACTTAGGGGGCTGAAATCTGAGTACCATCGTTTGAAGTCAGCCCAGGCAGAAAAGTCCATGAGACTCTTTAATTATTCACAAAAATGCCTCAAGTGGAGCTGTGGTTCAAGTGGTAGAGCAATAGCCTTCAGCAAAAGAAGCTCAGGGACAGCATCCAGGCCATGAATTTACCACCCAGGACCAGCAAAAAAAGAATAAATACATAAATAAAAACAAATTAAAGTAAAATAGACAAAACAGAAGTTCATTAAAATCTGGTTAAAGAAAAATGGCAGCAAACTAGTCAAAGGAACACTACTGTGTACTGTAGCTGCTGAGCTGATATATGGTGGGGAGTGGCTTGAATGGGAAGACTGGGGATTTTGTTGATTGGCTATGTCTTATCTGTCTCACTGATAGGCAGATTTTTTTCCCCTTGGAGTATGCCTTGAATTAGGCTTGAGGGAACATCTCATCTGATTTTCTTCTACATTCCATCAATGCCTGGATATTTCCCTGAATTCCAGTCTCTATATTAAGGGGAGGAAGAAAGTGGACTCCCTCAAAAGTTCTATCCCTGAAGGGAAAAAGAGCGATTTATATTTCTCCCTTTCAAGACTCTGAAGGAGGTGACCATCCTACCCAAACCAGGAGACACAGAGTGAAACTTGCTCCCTGTAGCTTTGCACCAAGAAGGCAAACTCCTCAGACACCATAGGGGAAGTGCTCTGAGGATGAGAACTTGCGCCATCTAGTGAAAGATTATGAGAAGACAGACGACCTGCTTTGCTGTTGACCCCATGCAGAAGACAAAGACAAAAGATAAAGACACACAGGGGATGCAATTTCTTAAGTCGAAGAGGACCCACATTCTCACATACATTTTCCGTCTTCCCCTCTGGCCCAGTGTCTCCATAAGGACATGTCTCAAAACTAATGAGAAAATAGACTGTCTGGTTAGAAAGAACAAAAGGGAACGTATGACAAGTTTGGCCTACTAGAGGCTGAAGTGACAATCACATGCCATAGCACAGACTGTAATGGTGTTCCTCCTGCAGCACTGTACACATTGTTGAAAAGAAATGTCAGTCCATGAGGAGCATTTGTACCACAGTTCCAACTAACTGTAGTGGTTTGGGGGAAATTCTATGGCTTTGGAAATCTACTCACCTAACTTGAGACTTCACAGCCACTCTCCCCAGCAGACATGCAATTGACTCAAGTTGTTCATTTAACCACAAGGAAGAGCACCAAAAATTGTGGAGACACAAATACAGGGAATCCACATGAGAGGGGATGGGTTATTTCAGAAATAGACAGAAGCTGGGTCCATTGGCTCACACTTGTACACCAAGCTATTCAATCCATCAATTCTCACTTACTCAGCTCTACCTCAGCAACTCACTATGAACCTCTATGTTCTAAGTTGATAACGATATCCAGTTTTACAAGTGAACAACGTGCTAAGAAAAAATAATTATAACATTGGTTTCAGAAATTCAGGAGGGGAAGAAGCAGCAATTCCAGGGATCTCACAACAGAGATGGGTCTTTAACTGGCACCATACAAAAAAGAAATAAATTTTGCTTGGTATAGTGGTGCATGGTTGTAATTCCAGCCATTTTGGAGGCAAGGATGGAAGCTCTTTGTTCAAACCAGCCCTAGCAAAGTTATTGTGAAATCTTATCTGAAAAACAAAATAAAAAAGCAAAAGAACTTGGACATGGCTCAAGTTGTACAGTGCTGGCCTAGCAAGTATGAATACCTGAGTTTAACCCCGAATACCATAAAAATAAATTAATCAATACATTCAGAAATTAATTTTTACAATTAATTTAAAAACAAAGAGCATCTATAACAAAAAGATGAACATACAAAACCCAAACCATAAAACATCCCATTCAAATCATTTTTAATGATAAACTGTACTTTTTATTTTGACATACATTTTTTGTGGTATTTGGAACTAAACCCAGGGCCTTATGAATGCTAGGCAAAGGCTTGACTACTGGACCCACACCCCAAAGTCATAGCCTTCTCAGCTCTGAGAACTAGGTGGATTGAATGCGCTGGTCTGCAGAGAATCTGCTCTAACCCAGGGAGACAAGGTGGCTATAGGCTTCCAACATCACATCTGTGTGAAGTATCTTCTGAGGGGCGTCCGGCTGCTGCCACTTTTCCTATGTGAAGTGCACTGTCACATCTTCAAATGCACCTGCTTCCTGTAATAACACATTCTGGTGCAATCTCTTCATTTCCCTACTGCAATATATGTATCACTATCTGAGTGAGACAATGCACAGTCTTCCCAAAGAACAATACAGTGGAATGATTTAGAGATAATAAAAGTGGAAAATGTATGAGCAAGGTGCCATTTTCAATAATGTGGGGGAAAATTGTATTCAAAACTGATGAGCTGCCAGTTGTGGATGGCTCACTACTGTAATGACTGCATCTCAGGCAATTGAGATCTGAGGATCGCAGTTCAAAACCAGTCTAGGTAGGGAAGTCCATGAGATTCTTATTTCCAGCTACTCATCCAAAGCGAGTTGGAGCTGTGGCTTAATTGGTAGAACCCTGGCATAGGAGGGGGAAAAGCTCATTAGAGCACCTAGTCACTGAGTTCAAAACCCAGGACTGGCATACACAAACATACAAACCTGAAGAGCCACAAGAAAAAAAAATGTAGTGTTGCAATTCTTACACTATCCCTCCTCGCAAAAAGTTTAAGATCCAAGAAAAATTCAAACAGAGAAAAAGCCAGATACTGGTGGCTCATGCCTGTAATATTAGCTACTCGGAAGGCTGAGATCTGAGGCTCACAGTTTGAAGCCATCCCAGACAGGAAATCCATGAGAATCTGATCTCCAATAAAAACTACTCTGAAGAAGGCACAAGTGGTTCTGTAACTCAGGGGTAGAATACTAGCCTTGAGCAAAAGAAGCTCATGGACAGAGCCCAGGCCCAGAGGACTGGCTAAATAAAATTATATATATATATATACATACATATATATATATATATATATATATATAATCAAACAGTGAAAAAGATCAGAACTGGGGATGTAGTTGAATTGTTGAGAGCTTGAGAGACAGAGAAACCATTAAATAAAGATAGAAGAGGGGACGGTACACTGAAGTTTACATCTGTATTCAAAGTTACTTGGGCAGGAAAGTCTGTGAGACCCTTTTGTCCAATTAAACACCAAAAAAGCTGGAAGTAGAGCTGTGATTCTAATGGTAGAGTTCTAGCCTTGAACAAAAATAAGGGACAGGGCGAAGCCCTGTGTTCAAGTCCCAGGACCAGCAGAAAAACAAATACCTGGCAGAGCTGGGTGCCAGTGGCTCATAACTGTAATCTTAGATATTAAGAAGGCTGAGATCTGAGAATCAGTTTGAAGCTAGCCAGCGCATAAGAGTCTATGAGAATCTTATCTCCAATTAACCACCAAAAAGCCAGAATTGGAGCTCTGGCTTAGTGGTAGAGTGCTAGCCTTGAGCAAAAACAATCAGGGGTCTGGGAAGGTGGCTCAGTGGTAGAGTGCTTGCCTCGCATGCATGAGGCCCTGGGTTCGATTCCTCAGCACCACATAAGCAGAAAAAGCCAGAAGTGGGCCCTGTGGCTCAAGTGGTAGAGTGCTAGCCTTGACCTAAAGAGCTGAGGGATAGCGCCCAGGCCCAGAGTTCAATATCCACGACCAACCAAAAAACAACAACAAAAAGAACCCACAAAAAAAAAAACAAAAAAATCAGGGACAATGTCCAGGCCCTGAGTTCAAGCTCAACAACTGACTAAAAATTAATATAAAAAATACTGGGTACTGGTGGCTCACACCAGGATGTTGAAATCTGAAGATCACTGTTCAAAGCTAGCCTGGGCAGGAAAGTCCATGATACAATTATCTCTAAATAACAAACAAAAAAGCCGTAAGTGCAGCTGTGGCTCACTTAGAGTGATAGCTTTGTGAAAAAAAAGACAAGGCTCAGGCACACACACACACACACACACACACACACACACACACACACACACACACACACACACACCCTGAAGAGCTATGAGGAAAAGAATGTGACATTAGAATTCTTACATTCTACAAAAAATTTAAGATATAAGCAAAATTTAAACAGAAGGAAAGGTCAGAACTGGGGATATAGTTAATGGTTGAGAGCTTGCCTAGCACACACAAGCCCCTGAATTCCATTCCCAGAACTGAAAACAGACAGAGAAACCATTTAATAAGGATAGATAAGGGGTCCTGGGCACTGAGGCTTACCTGTGATCCAAGCTACTTGGGAAGATAAGAATGTGAGGGATGTGGTTTGAGGCCACTTCAGGCAGAAAGTTTATTAGATTCCAATTCCAACAGTAAAATTCTATGTATGGTGCTATATACCTGTCATCACAGCAATGCAGGAAGTGTAAACAGGAGGAGAATCCAACTAGGGCGTAAGTTTAATCATAAATAAAAACAAACAAAAGCAAAAGAGGTCTGGTAGTACCATTCAAGTGATAGAGCACCTGCCCGGTAAGCACAAGTCTCAGTTCAAACCTCAGTGCACACACACACACACACACACACACACACACACAATAGAATAAGAAGACTGGTATAGTGATGCATGCTTGGAATGCCAGTATTCTGGAGGAAGAAGCAAGAAGATTAAAAGCTCAAAGCAACCCTGGGCTATAAGACCTTGGCTAAAACAAAAATAAATAGAAATAAATAAATCACTGATGGCTCATATTTATATTATTAGCTACACAGTAGGTTGAGATATGAGGATCATGTTTTGAAGTTATTCCTGGCAGAAAAGTCCTTGAGACTCTTTTTTTTTTAAAGAAAATTATTGTACAGGTAATGAACAGAGGGGTTACAGTTACATGATTCAAGTAATGAGTATATTTCCTTTTGAACAGTGTTACCCTCTCCCTCATTCTCTTCTAGTTTCCCCCATCCTGACTTCCTTCCTTCCAAAGTTGTATAGGTCATTTCCAACATATTGTCTTTGAGACTCTTATCTGAAATTAAACGCCAAAAATCCAAAGTTGAGGAGTGGCCCAAGTGGTAGATGGGCAGTAAAAATCTTAGGGGACAACAGCAAGGCCCTGAGTTCAATTGCTAGTATTGGCACACTGGTACACTCACACACACACACACACACACACAAAGACAATAGAAAAAAGTTTGGAGAGAGCTTGGAGTGTATCTATTAGAAAATGCTCATCAAGAATGCATGAGGATCTGGATTCCATGACCAGCACCCCCAAAAATACAAAAACAGAAGAGAGTCTTTCTGGGCTGGGAAGGTGGCTCAGTGGTAGAGTGCTTCCCTTGCATGCCTGAGGCCCTGGGTTCGATTCCTCAGCACCACATAAGCAAAAAAGAAAAAAGCTGGAAGTGGCGCTGTGGCTCAAGTGGTAGAGTGCTAGCCTTGAGCTGAAGAGCTGAGGGACAGTGCCCAGGCCCAGAGTTCAGGCCCCACGACTAGACCCAAAACAAAACAAAAAAAAAAAACAGAAGAGAGTCTTTCTTTTTATTTTTTTATTAACATACACTAATTACATAAGGCAGGACTATTTAAGTTTGAGGTCGAGAGCTAGCCTGGGCAGCCAAATTTGTGAGACTCTGATCTCCAAACAACCAGCAAAAAGACACAAGTGCAGGCATTGATCACATAGTAGAGTGCCAACTGTGAGTAAAGAAAAGCTGGGGGAGACTGAAAGGCCCCGAGTTCAAGCCTCAGTAACAGCACAAAAGTGCAAAGTGGCTACTAGAAAATATTTAAATATAGGTGGCTTATAGTTCAATCCAACAGGGAATTGGTGATCCATTCCATTCAGTTATAATAAATGGCCACACCTATCATTTGAATTTGGAATGTCTCCTAAAGGTACATGTTTACAATGTTGTTCCTTAGCCTGTTGCAGAGAGGTGGCAGAATCTTTCAGGGGCAGGGCCTATTGGAAGTAACTTAGGTCACTGAGGAGGTGCCATGAAGGGGACATTGGGTGTCTTCCTTAAACCATAGAGAGGTGTGTATGTGGAGGAGGGTGTGGTTGTGATTGAACTTAGGGCCTGGGTGCTGTACCTAAGCTCATTTGCTGAAAGCTAACGCTCTTTGCGCTAGCACTTTGACCCACAGCTCCACTTATGGTTTTCTGGTGGTTAATTAGAAATAAGACTCTCTCAGACTTTTGTACCAGGACTGGCTTTGAACTAGAATCCTCAAATTCCAGCCTTCTGAGTAGCTAAGATGGCAGGTGTGAGTCACTAGCACCCAGGTTGTAGAGAATTTTTTTAAAAAAGAAATCTTCACTAGACCAATGCCAGACATGTGAGAATTGTGGCCTGAACATGAAGAGAGGTGCAATTTGTTGCCCTGGTAGCTATGAAGAGATCTCCATACACTGGCTGCTGATTTTAAGGACTCTTGAGTCAAGCCTAGAAGGCCAACGCATTAGTCTGAGTCGGGACCTGAAGTATAGTGTAAGGCTGTGCTTGAGGAAATAGCATCAGCTGTGGTTGCACATGGACCACAGGGCCAAATGGCCACTTTCTAGTTCTTAGCAGAGCCAGTTCCCACTTGACATGTGGGCAAAGGCACAGATCCCTGGCAGGGCACTGCCTACATGTACAAGGCCCTGGATTATAACCTGGATCTTTGGAGCCATAGATCAGTTAACAGAATTAATTAAGCCAGGCACAGGTGGCTCATGCCTGTAATCCTACTCAGGGCTCAGTTCTGAAAAAATCATCTTTTAAGACAGCTCTCAAGAACATGCCACTTATCTTCCAATTAACGAGAAAAAAGTTACAGGTGGAGGCTGGGGTGAACTAGTATTGGCAAAAAAAGCTAAGCAAGAGCACAAATCCTTGCTTTCAAGCCCAGTACCAACACACACACACACACACACACACACACACACACACACACACACACACAAAATAGCAGTGTGTCAGTGGCTCATGCTTGTAATCCTAGCTACTCAGAAAGCTGAGATTTTAGGATTGGTGTTCGAAGCCTGCCAGGGAAGAAAAGTCAAAGTCTGTGAGACCCTTCTCTTTAATTAATAAAACATAAAAAGCCAGAAGTGGCCCTGTGGCTCAAGTGATAGAGCGACAGCCTTGAGCAAAAGTAGCTCAGGGACAGCATCTAGGACCTGAGTTCAAGCCCTAATATTGGCACACACATACACAAAATAACCCAGAAAATAGGAAAAATGGAAGTTTATTAAAATGCAGTTAAAGAAAAATGGCAGCATGTTAGGCAATGGAGAACCATGTAATGTTGCTGCTGAGCTGATATAGGGAAAACCTGAATGGAATGACTGGGGACTGTTAATTGGCTACCTCTTTTCTTTTTCTTTCTTTCTTTCTTTCTTTCTTTCTTTCTTTCTT
>NW_012267595.1:177577-185047 GCF_000151885.1 Dipodomys ordii | reverse complement strand
CTTTCTTTCTTTCTTTTCTTTCTTTCTTTTCTTTCTTTCTTTCTTTCTCAATCGTGAGGCTTGACTTGAACTCAGTTTCTGGGCATTGTCCCTGAGCTCTTTTCTTCAAGGATTGGGCTAACACTTTGAGCCACACCTGCACTTCCTCTTTCTTTCTTTTCTTTCTTTCTTTCTTTCTTTCTTTCTTTCTTTCTTTCTTTCTTTCTTTCTTTCTTTCTTTCTTCTTTCCCTTCCTTCCTTCCTCCCTTTCTCCCTTCCTTTCTTTCTTTCTTTTTTGAGTGGTTAATTCAAGTTAAAAGTCTCACTGGGACTTTTCTGCCTAGGCTGGCTTTGAACCATGATGCTTAGATCTTAGTCTTCTGAGTGGCTAAGATTCCAGGACTGAGCCACCATGCAGGGATAGAAATGCAGAAGTGTAAACAGGAGGAGGGGGCACAGTTCAGGCCAGCTAGGACACAAATTTGAGCTCCTATATAAAAATGCAACAAAAGTAAAAAAGAGCTAGTAGCATGGCTCAACCGATAGAGCACCTGCTTGGTAAGCAGAATTCTAAGTTCAAATCCCAGTACTGTCATACACACATACAATTCATAGAATAGGAAGACTGGTATAGTGATGCACACTTGAAATGCCAGTACTGCAGAGGCAGAAATTGTAATATTGGAAGCTCAAGGCTAGCTTGGGCTACATAACAAGACTTTGTCTAAAAAAAGTGAAAAACTGAGCACTGAAATCTCATGCCTGTAATCCTAACTACATAGGAGACTAAGATATGAAGATCATAGTTTGAAGCCAGTCCAGGTAGGAAAGTCCACGAGACTCTTATCTCCAACTGACCATCCAGAATTGCAGCTGTGGCTCAAGTGTCAGAGAGACAGTCTTGAGGGAAAAAACACCCTCAAGGCTCTGAGTTCAAGCCCCAGGACTAGCTCGTGCGTGCACGCATGCATGTGTGCACACCCCCCCCCACAAAATATCATGAAAACATAAAAATAGTCAGGCACCAAGGGATCATGCCTAGTTACTCAGGGGGCTGCAGTCTGAGGACTGTGGTTTGAAGCCAGCCCAGTCGGAAAAGTCTGTGAAACTCTTTATCTTTAATTAATCACAAAAAAGATAGAAGTGGAGCTGTGGCTCAAGTGGTAGAGTGATAGCCTTGAGCAAAATATCTCAGTGATAGCATCCAGGCCCTGAGTTCAACACCCAGTACCAACACACACACACACACACACACACACGCACGCACACACACACACATACACACACACACCATAAAAATAAGTTTATTAAAATGTGGTTAAAGAAAAATGGCAGCAAGCTAAACAAAGGAACACCATGCACAGTTGCTGCTGAGCTGATGTACGGTGGGGAGAAGTTTGAAAGGGAGTACTGATGATTTTGTTGGTTGGCTATGTCTTATCTGTTTCACTGATTGGTTGTCTTATTTTCCCCTTCGAATATGGTTTGAATTAGGCTAGAGGGAACATCTCACTTGATTTTTTACTTCCATATTCCATCAAGGTCTGGATATTTTCCCGAACTCCAGTCTCGTTAGTAAGGGAATGAGGGGAGTAGACGCCTCCAAAAGTTCCATCCCTGCAGGACAAAAAAAGGACTATTTATATTTTTGCCCTTTCAAGACTCTGAAGGAAGTGACTATACTACCCAAACCAGGAGACCCAGAGTGAACCTTGATCCCTGCAACTTTGCACCAAGAAGGCAATCTCACCAGACACCAGATAGGGAAAGTTCACTGGAGATGAGAACTTGTGCGATTTAGTGGAAGATCATGAAAAGACAGACAGCATGCTCCTTTGCTGGGGATCACCAGCAAAAGACAAAGATAAAAGAGAAAGACACATAGGAGAGGCTATTTCTCAACTCAGGGTGGAGATACATTCTCAGATACATGCTCTCTCTTTCCCTCTGGCCCAGTGTCTCTTTAGGGACATATCTCAAAACTAGTGAGAAAAATAGACTGTCTGGTTAGAGAGAATTAAACTGACAATGTATGACAAGTTCAGCCTGATAGAGGCTGAAGTGACAATCAGATGGCATAGCACAGACTGTACTTGGTGTTCATCCTGCATCATTGGTGAGAAGAAATGTCAGTCCATGAGGAACATTTGTACCACAGTTCAAAACAACTGTGGTGGTTTGGGGGGAATTCTATAGCTTTGAAGATCTGCTCACCTAACTTGACACCCCACAGCCACCCTCCCTGGCAGACATGCAATTGACTCAAGTTGTTCATTTAGCCACAAGACAGAGTACCAATAACTGTGGGGACACACATACATGGAATCTGTAACAGACTCAAGCCAAGCTGTGAGACCAGGAAGGTATTAAGTCATTGGAATGCCACCTTGTCAGTTCTCTGAAGACTGAGAACTGGACACTGGAATGGTCAAAACAGGCAAGGCAAGATCAATGTGAAAGTTACAATTAACTGGACTGGATGATGTCTCAGTCACAGTTGATCAGACCATATGATACTTGAGACAATGGCAATAAGATGAATTTTACAGCCACCGCTTTTCACTGCTCCCTAGCTACAGAGTTAGTTATTACTATGTGCACAAACTATGTCTTATGTTAATGATTGCAACCACAAGATAGACTGATGCCTTGTTTTCTACACATACCTATAGAAACCTTCTCTATGCTGAACTAACTAAACTTGCTTAGGAGAGCTCAGGGATCAGCAGCCACTGAGAGTTGGAACCCTAGTTCCATGCTTTTCTATTCTATCTTTTCTCATTTCTTCAGCTTTGGTATCCCATCCTGGTTGAGGTTAGCAACAGAATTCATATGAGAGGGGATGGGTCATTTCAGAAAGAGACAGAAGCTAGGCTCTGCTGGCTCACCCTCGTGATCCTAGATATTCAACCCACCAATTCTCACTTGCCCAGACAGATTCAACTCAACAACTCACTCTCCACAAACCATGGGTCCTCTTTGTGTTCTATGTTGGTGATGATATGCAGTTTTACAATTGAACACCCTGTTAAGAGAAATTAATTATGACATTGGTCTCAGAAATTCAGGGGTGGAATAAGCAACAATTCTAGGGGTCTCACAGCAAAGATGGACTCTTAACTGGCACCATACCAATAAAGTTCTGCCAGTGGTGGTGGCACATGCTTGTAATTCCAGCTATTTTGGAGGCAGGGAGGAATTTCGTGGTTCATGATAACAAAGTTATCATGAAACCTTATATGAAAATCAAAGTTTTAAAAAAGGTAGAGTTGGGAATGTGGCTTAGTGGTAGAGTGCTTGCCTAGCATGCATGAAGCCCTGGGTTCGATTTCTCAGTACCACATAAACAAAAAACCAAAAGCAGTGATGTGGCTCAAGTGGTAGAATGCTAGCCTTGAGTAAAAGAAGCTCAGGGACAGTGCCCAGGCCCTGAGTTCAATCCCCAGCAGAATAAAAGTAAATTAATCAATGTATTAATTAGCAAATTTAATTTTAAAATATAATTAATACATTGCTTAATTTAAAAACAAATATCAAGTATAACAAAAAGATAAACAGGTAAAACAAACCATAACACATTCCATTTAGTAAAACCTTTTTTTTTTTTTTTTTGGTCCGTCATGGGGCTGGGCCTGGGCACTCTCCCTCAGCTCTTCAGATCAAGGATAGCAGCTTACCACTTGAGCCACAGTGCCACTTCCAGCTTTTTTCTGCTTATGTGGTGCTGAGGAATTGAACCCAGGGCCTCATGCATGCAAGGCAAGCACTCTACCACTGAGCCAACTTCCCTATCCAGTAAAACCTTTTTTTAATGAGAAGCTGTAATTGGTTTTATTTTGACATACATTTGTGGTATCTGGATTAAGCTTAGGGTCTTGTGCATGCTAGACAAAAGCTTTACTACTGGACCCATACCTCAACCCAGGAAAGTCTAATGATTATAGCCTTCTCAGCTCTGAGAACAAGGTGGATTGGATGCACTGGTCCACCAGGAATCTGCTCTAACCCAGGGACACAAGGTGGCTATATGTTTCTAGCATCACATCTGTGTGAAGTGTCTTCTGAGCTGTGTCCAGCTGCTGCCATTCTTGTTGTGACGTGTACTGTCACATCTTCAAATGCATCTGCTTCCTGTAATAACACATTCCTGTGCAATCTCTTCATTTCTCCACAGAAATAAATGTATCAGTTTGAGAATCAGTTAAAAGAACTCAAAAGGTATTGAGCAAGTTGAAAATTGCTGACAATTGAGAACTCCCAGGATAGCTATACTGATTATGGACTTTTTGTGGACAGATGACTACAGTCATAGGGATTGTTTTGTTGGCCCCTTTTCCTCTTCTAGTGTTTGCTTTCTAGCATTTCACCTGTGTTAGCTCAAGCTGGAATGAAAACAAGGCTTTTTCAAATAAATAAAAAATGAGGAAATGAAGGGAACTCTGAAGCTGAGCTGTGAAACCTGGAAAAGGTTTAAAGGTTGGAATGCTGCCTGGATAGTACTAAGAATGCTGAGAATTGGCCATGGAAGGGTTTAAACAAACAGCTCTGGAGAGGATGAAGAGATCAGAATGCTGTCTACTTCCTTAGTATTGGAAGGGCTGAGAGCTAGACGTTGGAAGATAGATAAAGTGGAATACATGCTTGAAGTGTGCCTAGGTTGCAGTCTTCACTCTCAAAACATGAAGGGAGCCAGTTATTCTCACTAACTCTGTTTTGACTCTGATTGAAATAACAGTACAGATGTCTTGTTTTCTGCATGTACCCATGGTACCCTTCCCTGTACTAAACCTAATAAATAAACTTGCTTATAGAAACTCAGGTTAAAGAGGCAGTCAGCTTTGGGCCCCCTGGTCCCTGCTACATCTCTTTTCTCTTTCTATGTGTTTTTTCTTATTTCTTCCTTTTTCCATTTTGGAGCAAACATTTAAGACAATTATTCAATTATTACTTACCAAATCCTTTCTTATCTAAAGGAAATCATTTTCCTGTTTCTTCAATTCTCTTTCCAAAGCCTTTCTTTATATGGTTTTATAAGCTCTATCTTATAAGACTCAAGACATCCCTTTTCCTTTTTACTTCTTTTTCTCCTTACTTTCTTCAATTTGTATTTTGAATTAACTCTCAAAAAACTTTTGAATTCACATATCATAGTTTTTCTTAATGTAATTTAATAACCCATAGACACATGTGTTACACCCAAATATAATGATCTTTGCGGTTTGAGTTTAAAATTGCCCAGTTTTATTTCTAACTCTTTTTTTTAATGAGTACATTTCTTTTTTGGGGGGGGGATTCAGTTGTGGGGCTTGTACTCTGGGCCTGGGCGCTGTCCTTCAGCTCTTCAGCTCAAGGCTAGTGCTCTACCACTTGAGCCACAGCACCACTTCTGGCTTTTTTCTTTTTGCTTATGTGGTGCTGGGGAATCAAACCCAGGGCCTCAGGCATGCAAGGCAAGCACTCTACCACTGAGCCAACTTCCCAGCCCGATTTCTAACTCTTTTGATAAAGGATTTAACTCCCTGACTTCACTAGCTAGTAACAAAGCAGCACACCTGGTAATTACAATTTATTCTTTTAACTTCTTTGAGAAAAGATTAATATTCCTCACATGGTTGCTGGCTATAACAGTATAAATAATAGACAAAAAGCAAGTAATTCCAGCAATTACTTAATGCTCAAAAGCAAATACTAAGTTACTCAGTACCAAAAATATCAATCTAGAGGACTAAAGCACTTTAGTTTGGTAGAAAAGACTACTTTTTCTAGTACCATGACAGATTTTAGGCATTAAAATATTAGATTATGTTGATCATGTTCACATGCACATACACTTGTGTACAAAAGTTTTAAGGCACGCTTAGGTGTTGTTGTTGTTTGCCAGTCCTAGGACTTGAACTCAGAGTGTGGGCACTGTCCCTCAGCTTCTTTTGCTCAAGGCTAGCACTCTACCCCTTGAGCCACAGTGCCATTTCCAGCTTTTTTTCTGTTTATATGGTACTGAGGAATTGAACCCAGGGCATCATTCATGCTAGGCAAGCACTCTACCACTAAGCCTCATTCATAGCCTTTAGGTTAAAAATGAAGATCAGCCATCAGGTTTTTGGAATTCCAGTGGCAAATGACATTTTTCCCATTGTATGATAAAACCATGTGATCAATGTGAGAAAAACAGACTAAACAACACAAAATACAAGACAAGATGTGAAACACAAAACTTTTGCCAAACAGAATTTAAAGACCAAGCTTTTAATTGAATTACTTCCCACTATCTATAGGCCTTTTTAAAAGACATGACTACTTCCTTTTCTTTCTGGACTTGCAGCATTCCTTGTAGATGAAACCAATAACATTTTTCATATAATGTACTAAATCCTCAAAATGTTTAATTTTTACTTTCATTCCTGATGCTGCCAGCAACATCATTACCAACTTAAAATACTCAGCCCTTTTGCTTTCTGATTGCCCCATTATTACGCCGGTAGTCCTGAAGCATGTCCTAGCACGTGTTCCTGGATCATTGACTCTTCAGCTGTCTTAGGTTGACCTAATTGAATACTATGGTTCACCTGTCACTGCAGCCCTACGTTGGGCACCATTCGTTGCTAACAGCAACCCGAGGCAGTGTGATGTGATACTGCAGCCAAAGAAATGAGAAAAAGAACTAGAGAGAGAAAAGAGAAATGCAGCGGGGACCAGGGATCCCAAAGCTCACCAGCATTTGAACCCAGAGTTCCTATAAGCAAGCTTATTTATTAGGTTTAGTACAGGGAGGGTTACTATGGGTACATGCAGAAAACAAGGCATTTATACTGTTATTACAGAGACGAAACAGTTTGTGAGAATACTGGCTCCTTTAATGTTTAGAGAGTGAAAACTGCAACCCTGCCACACTTCAAACATGTATTCTACTTTATCTTTCAAGGTCTAGCTCTCAGCCCTTCCAGCACTAAGGAAGGGGCAGCACTCTGGTCTCTTAACCCTCTCCAGAGCTGTCTGTTTTAACCCTTCCATGACCAGTTTTCAGCATTCCTAGGACTGTTGAGGCAGTTCCAACCTCTGAAATCTTTTCCAGGTTTCACAGCTCAACCTCAGAGTTCCCTATAGCATAATCCTGCCATTAGAAGGAACGATACAATGGAATAATTTAGAGATAATAAAATTGGGAAATGCAATATAACTTCAAAGTATCATTTTCAATAATGTGGGGTTAATGATCATTCAAAAGTGAAGAGCCTCCACGTGTGGGTTGGCCACTCTTGTAATCCTAGCTATTCAGGAGGCAGAGATCTGAAGACCATGGTTGGAAGCCAGACTAGGTAGGAAAATCTTATGTCCAGTTAATCACTAAAAGCAGACATGAAGCTGTGGCTCAAGTAGTAGCACCATGGGCTTGACCAATAAAAGAAAGAAAGAAAGAAAGAAAGAAAGAAAGAAAGAAAGAAAGAAAGAAAGAAAGAAAGAAAGAAAGAAAGAAAGAAAGAAAGAAAGAAA
>NW_012267595.1:171062-177527 GCF_000151885.1 Dipodomys ordii | reverse complement strand
AAAGAAAGAAAGAAAGAAAGAAAGAAAGAAAGAAAGAAAGAAAGAAAGAAAGGAAGGAAGGAAGGAAGGAAGGAAGGAAGGAAGGAAGGAAGGGAGAGAGAGAAAGAGAGAGAGAAAAGAGAAAAGAGAAGAAAGCTCAGGGCCTTAGTTGAAGCCCCATGACTGGCATATACAAATACAAAATTGAAGAACTATTAGGAAAAATGTGACATTGGCATTCTTATACTATAAAAAATATACAAATTTTTAAAAATATATAATAATACAAATATACAGTAATACAAATATACAAATTTTAAACAAAGGCAATGATTGGAACTGGGGATGTAGTTCAGTGATTAAGAGCTTTCCTGGGACACACATGGCCCCGAGTTCCATTCTCAGCACTGAAAAGGAACAAACACACAGAGAATTCATTCAATAAAAATAGGTGAGGGGACCTGGGCGATGAGGCTCATACTTGTAATCAAAGCTAAATGTAAGACTAAGGATGGGAGGGATGAAGTTCCAGGCCAGTTCAGGCAGAAGTGTTCATTCCACCAGTAAAATTCTATGTTTGGTGGTGCATACTTGTCGTCCCAGCAACACAAGAAATGGAAAGAGGAGGAAGGTAACAGGTCAGGTCAGCCAGGGCATAAATTTGAGATCCTATAGAAAAGTTAAAAAAAAAACAAAAGCAAAAAGGAACTGGTAGCATGGCTCAAGTGATAGAGTAATTGCCTAGTAAGCACAAGTCTGAGTTCAAATCCCAGTACTGTCATATATGGACATAAAAGATAGAATAGAAAGACTGGTATAGTGATGCATACTATAAATGCCAGTACTCTGGAGGAAGAAGCAGGAAGATGGGAAGTTCAAGATTAGGCTGGACTGCATAACAATCTCTGTCTCCAAATAAATACGTAAAATAAAAAGCTGGGCACTGATAGCTCATGCCTTTAATCCTAACTACACAAGAGACTGATATATGAGGATTTCGGTTTGAAGCCAGTCCAGGTAGGAAAGTCCTGAGACTCTTTTTTTTTGGGGGGGTCCAGTTGTGGGGCCTGAACTCTGTGCCTGGGTGCTGTCCCTCAGCTCTTCAGCTCAAGGCTAGCGCTCTACCACTTGAGCCACAGTGCCACTTCTGGCTTTTTTCTTTTTGCTTATGTGGTGCTGAGGAATCGAACCCAGGACCTCAGGCATGCAAGGCAAGCACTCAACCACTGAGCCACCTTCCCAGCCCCAGTCCTGAGACTCTTTTCTCTAATTAACCACCCAGAAGCCAGAAGTGGAGCTATGGATCAAGTGGTAGAGAGCCAGTCTTAAGCAAATAAAAAACCAAACCAAAACAACAAAAAAAACCCTAAGGGAAAGCATCAAGGCTCTGAGTTCAAGCCTCAGGACTAGCACAAAAAAATCAAGTTTGGAGAGGCTTGGAGTATAGCTATTAGAATTCTTATTTAGCATGCATAGGGTTAAAAACAGGAGAGGGTCTTTTTTCTATGTTATTAACATACCTTAATAGCACAAGAAAATAATGTTTAAGTTGCCCATTTTATGGCATTTTATTTTATTTTAGACAAAGCAGAACAAGAGCATGAATCCCTCATTTCAAGCCCAAGTACAAGCATACACACACAAATTATTATGAAAACATAGAAAAAGTGAGGTACTAGTTGATTATGCCTGTGATCCTACCTATTCAGGAGCCTGAAATCTGAAGATTGTGGTTCAAAGCCAGCCCAGGAAGAAAAGTCTATGAGACTCTTATCTTTAATTAATCACAAAAAAGATAGAAGTGGGGCTGTGGCTCAAGTGGTAGAGTGATAGCCTTGAGCAAAACATCTCAGTGATAGCATCCAGGCCCTGAGTTCAACACCCAGCACCAACACACACACACACACACACACACACACACACACACACACACCATAAAAATAAGTTTATTAAAATGTGGTTAAAGAAAAATGGCAGCAAGCTAAGCAAAGGAACACCGTGTACTGTTACTGTTGAGCTGATATATGGTGGGGAAAGGCTTGAATGGGAGGCCTGGCTGGCTATATCTCTTGCTGATTGGTTGTTTTTTCCCTTGGAGTAGGCTTTTCCCTTGAATTAGGCTTTAGGGAACATCTCATCAGATTTTTTTTTTTTTTTTACTTCCACCTTCCATCAAGGCCTGGATATTTTCCTGAACTTCAGTCTCTTTAGCTAGCAGGTGAAGGGAGTGGACTCCTCTAAAGGTTCCATCCCTGCAGGGAAAAAAAGGGCAATTTATATTTCTGCCCCTTCAAGATGCTGAAGGAGGTGGCTATCCTACCCAAACAAGGAGACTCATAGTGAACCTTGCTAACTATAGGTTTGCACAAGGATGGCCAACATCTCAGATGGCAAATACGGCTGGCACCCTAGAGATGAGAACTTGCGCCATCTAGTGGAAGATCATGAGAAGACAGATGACCTTGGTCTTGCTGGTAACCACATGCAAAAGACAAAGACAAAAGACAAGGTCACGCAGGGGAGGCAATTTCTAAATCCTGGGGAAGAGACACACCATCTCTTTCACCCTCTGGTTTAGTGTCTCCTTAGCCAAAGAACTAAAGTAAAAAATGGAATGTTTCTTAGAAAGCATATAAATGACAAAGTATAACAAGCTCGACTTGGTAGACATTGAAGTGACAATCAGATGTCATAGCGAGGACTGGTATACGGTGTTCCTCCTGCAACATTCTTCTGCACATTGTGGAAAATTTAAGTCAGACCTTGAGGAGCACTTGGTCCACAGTTCAGATGATCTGTTATGGGGATGATTCTATGGTTTTGGAGATCTACTCACCTAACTTGAGGCTTCACAGGCCCTCTCTCTGGAAGACTGTCAATTGACTCAAGGTCTTCATTTAACCACCAGACAGAGTATAGTACCAAAAACTGTGAGGACAACCATACAGGGAATCCACATGAGATGGGATAGGTTATTTCAAAAATAGACAAAAGGGGCTGGGAAGGTGGCTCAGTGGTAGAGTGCTCGCCTTACACACATGAGGCCCTGGGTTCAATTCCTCAGCACTACATAAGTAGAAAAAGCCAGAAGTGGCTCTGTGGCTCAAGTGGTAGAGTGCTAGCCTTGAGCTGAAGAGCTCAGAGACAGCACCCAGGCCCAGAATATAGGCCCCACGACTGGCCAAAAAAAAAAAAAAAAAAAAGACAAAAGCTGGGTATACTGGCTCACACTTTTTATCCTAGCTATCCAATTCACCAATTGTCATTTTCTTTTTTTTTCCAGAGCTGAGGACCGAACCCAGGGCCTTGTGCGTGCCAGGCAGGCGCCCTTCCACTGGGCTAAACCCCCAGCTCTCCAATTGTCATTTTCTGAGGTAAATCCATCTCAACATCTCTCTCTATGAGTCATGAACTCTCTTTGTGCTCCAATTTAAGATGCTATCCAGTTTTATAACTGAACATCATGCCAAGAAAAATGATTATGATACTTGTCTTAGAAATTCAGGAGGGGAAGAAGCAGCAATTGCAGGGTCTCTCAACAAACATGGATCCTCAACTGGCACCATACCAAAAGAGATGCTGCCCAGAGTGGTGATGCATGCTTGTAATTTGACCTATTTAGGAGGCAGGAATGGGAGCTTCTGGGCTCAAGTGCAGCCTGAGAAAAGGTTTTGTGAAATTTCATCTGAAAAACAAAGTTACAAATAAAAAACAAAAATTTGGGCATGGCTCATGTAGTATAGTGCTGACCTAGTAAGTTTGAAGCTCTGATTTCAATCTCCAGTACCATAAAAATAAATTAATCAACAAATTAATTAACAGATTAATTTAAAAATGAAAATGATAAAAAATTAACAAACCACTCTAAGAAAAAGATAAGCATGCAAAATCAAAACCATAAAACATTCCATTAGAGAAAATCTTTGTTTTAATTGGTAAGTTGTGCTTGTTTGTGTTTTGTCATGCAATAGTGTTTGGGATTATACTCCAGGCCTTGTGCATGCTAGGGAAAAGCTTTACTACTTACACCATACCTCCAGCTCTGGAAAATCTTTTTTTTTTTTGGGTCCAGTCGTGGGGCCTGAACTCTTGGCCTGGGCGCTGTCCCTCAGCTCTTCAACTCAAGGCTAGCGCTCTACCATTTGAGCCACAGCGCCACTTCCGGCTTTTTTCTTTTTGCTTATGTGGTGCTGAGGAATCGAACCCAGGGCCTCATGCATGCAAGGCAAGCGCTCTACCACTGAGCCACCTTCCCAGCCCTGGAAAATCTTAAAGGTCATAGCCTTCTCAACTCTGAGAACAATGTGGATTGGTTTCATTGGTCTGCAGGGAATCTACTCTAACCCAGGAAGACTAGGTGGCTATATGTTTCTAACATCACATCTGTGGTGTCTTCTCAGCTGCGTCTACCTGCTGCTACTCTTCCTGTGTAAAGTGCACTGTCACATCTTCAAATGCTTCTGCTTCCTGTAATAACACATTCCTGTGCAATCTCTGCATTTCCCCACAGTAATATATATATATATATATATATATATATATATGCATCATTCTCTGAGTGAGACAATGTACAATCCTGCCATTAATATGAACAATACAATGGAATAATTTAGAGATAATAAGATTGGGAAAGGTAATATCGCATCAAAATGTCATTTTCAATAATGTGTGGAAAAGAGCATTTAAAACTGAAGATCTGTGGGTTGTTCACACCTGTAATCCTAGCTATTCAAGAGGCAGAGATCAGAGAATCACTGTTTAAAGTCACCCTGGACAGGAAAATCTGTGAGAATCTTGTTTCCAATTAAACACAAGAAGCAGACATGAAGCTGTGGTTCAAGTGGTAGTACCCTGGCCATGACCAAAAAGAAAAGAAAGGAAAGCTCAAAGACAGCAGCAACTGAGGCCTGAGTTGAAGCCTGAGAACTGGCATATATAAACACAGAACTGAAGAGCTATGGTATTGGAATTCTTTTACTGTACAAAAAAAGTTTAAGATATAAGCAAAATTTAAACAGAGGGAAAGATTGGAACTGGGGGTATAGTTAAGTGGTTCAGAGCTTGCCTAGCACACACAAGGCCTTGAACTCCATCCCCAACACTGAAAACAAAAAGACAGAGAAACCATTTAATAAAAAAGTGAGGAGACCTGAGACTCACCGAGACTCATACCTGTAATCAAAGCTACTTGGGAGGCTAAGAATGAGAGGGACATAGTTCAAGGCCAGTTTCACCAGAAAAGTTAATTAGATTCCAATTCCACCAGTAAAATTCTATGTCTGGTAGTGCATATTTGTCATCCTAGAAATTCAGGAAATATAAACAGGAGGAGGGTCACAAGTCTGGACAGTAAGGCATAAATTTGAGATCCTATAACAACAAAAAATGGGCTGGTATCATGGCTCATGTGATAGAGCACCTGCCTGGTAAGCACAACTCAGAGTTCAAATTCCTGTACTGTCATATGTGAAAACACACACACACACACACACACACACACACACACACCACAGAATAGAAAGACTGGTAGTGATGCACACTTGAAATGTCACTACTCCGGAGGAAGAAGCTGAAAGACTAGAAGGTCAAAGCGAGCCTGGGCTACATAACAAGACTTTTTCTCAAATATAACTAAATAGGGCTGGGAAGTTGGCTCAGTGGTAGAGTGCTTGCCTTGCATGCCTGAGGCCCTGGGTTCGATTCCTCAGCACCACATAAGCAAAAAGAAAAAAACCGGAAGTGGTGTTGTGGCTCAAGAGGTAGAGTGCTAGCCTTGAGCTGAAGAGCTGAGGGACAGTGCCCAGGCCCAGAGTTCATGCCCCACGACTGGACCCCCCAAAAATATATAACTAAATAAATAAAATGAAAAACTGGGCACGGATAATACATGCCTGTAATCCTAGCTACTCAGGAGACTGAGATATAAGGATTGTAGTTTGAAGCCAGCCCAGGTAGGAAAGTCCATGGGATTCTTATCACCAACTAATCACTCAGAAGCCAGAAATAGAGCTATGACTCAAGTGATAGTCAATTTTCAGCAAGACAAACAAACAACAACAAAAAATAAAATGAAGGGACTGCATCAAGACTCTGATTTCATGCCCCCGGACTGGTACAAAAAATCAAGTTTGGAGAGGGTTAGGAGTGTAGCATTAGAATTCTTGTCTAGCATGCATGAGATTCTGGAGTCCACCCTCACCAACACAAAAATAATATAAAAATGGGAAAGAGTCTTTTTCTTTTTACTATTTTTATTAACATGCATTAATACTGCAAGGTAGAAGTGTTTAAGTTACTCCATTTATGGTATTTTAGCAACCATAGCAAATATTCACGGGCTGGGAAGGTGGCTCAGTGGTAGAGCACTTGCCTTGCATGCATGAGGCCCTGGGCTTGATTCCTCAGCACCACATAAGAAAAAAAAAGCCGGAAGTGGCGCTGTGGCTCAAGTGGTAGAGCGCTAGCCTTGAGCTGAAGAGCTGAGGG
>NW_012267595.1:167711-171012 GCF_000151885.1 Dipodomys ordii | reverse complement strand
CAGGCCCAGAGTTCGGGCCCCACGACCGAAACCCAAAAAAACAAAAACAAACAAGCAAATATTCACATAGAGCATAAAAGCATAATTCAAAACACTGACTTAGTATTTTTATTGATTACATCTTGAATAATATTTCAGTGTACTTTATTGAATTAAGTACAGTATTAAAATTAATTTTATGGTTGCTCAAAGGGTAAAATGCCAGCCTTGAGCCAAGCAAGAACCAAGGTTCTGAGTTCAGCCTCAGTAATGGCAAAAGAAATGAATTTAACTTTTATCATCTTGCTCTTAAAAAAGTGAGTAGCTGATCTGGGTGCCAGTGGCTTTTACCTGTAATCCTAGCTACACATGATGCTGATTTTTGAGAATCACTATTCAAAACTAGCCAACGCAGGAAAGTATGTGAAACATTTATATCCAATTAACCACCCAAAAGCTGAAAATGGAGTTGTGTCTCAGTGGTAGAGTGCTAGATGTGAGCATACAAACCATGAATTCAAGCCCTAGAACCAGCACACACAGACACAGACACACACAGACACACAGACACACACACACACACACACACATACACACAAAAGTGGCTAGCTAAACATGGGTGGCTTACTTACTTACTAAAGAGGCTAAGATCTCAGAATTGAGGTTCAGAGCCAGCCTGGGCAGACAAATTCATGAGCCTCGGATCTCCAAATAACCAGCAAAAAGACACAAGTACAGGCACTGATCACATGTTAGAGCGCCAACTGTGAGCAAAGAAAAGCTTGGAGGGAATGAAAGGCCCTGAATTCAAGCCTCAGTACCAGCAAAAAAGTGCAAAGTGGCTACTAGAAAATATTTAAATATGGGTCACTTATAGTTCAATTCTATAAGGAACTGTTTATCTAGAGCCTTAGGTTATAATAAATTGGCACATTCTATAAATTGAATCTGTCCCCTAAAGGTACATGTGTAGAAGGTTGTTCTACACAGAGAGATGGCAGAGTCATTCAGAGGCAGGGCCTATTGAAAGGAACATAGATCACTGAGGATATGCCATGAAGGGGATATTGAGTGCCCTCCTTAAACTGTAGAGATGTGTGTGTGTGTGTGTGTGTGTGTGTGTGTGTTGGGATAGATTATAGAGCCTGGGTACTGTCTCTGAGCTTTTTTGCTCAAGGCTAGCAATCTACCACTTTCAGCCACAGCTCTACTTCCAGTTTTCTGGTGGTTAATTGGAGATAAGAGTCTCATGGACTTTCTTACCAGGGCTGGCTTCAAATTGCATGCCTCAGATCTCAACTTCTTGAGTAACTAGCATTAAAAGCATGAGCCACAAGCACTGGATTGTAGAGATTTTTAAAAATTATTTTTAGATCGAAGAAGATTCTTTCAAATGTGCTTCAAAACCTGAATACCAACTATGCATAGTAGCTAATGCCTGTATCTCAGCTATTTGGTAGGTAGCGATTAAGAAGATCTTGATTTAAGACCAGCCCAGGCCAAAAAATAAATCAGTAAGAGCTAATGGAGTGGATCAAATTGTAATGCATCTGCTGAGCAAGCACAAGGCCTTGATTTCAAATCTCACTACCACTACAAAATAATTAATTGTTGATGGTGGTGGCTCATGCCTGTAATCGTAGCTATTTAGGAGACTGAGATCAGAGAATCACATTTTGAAACCAGCCTGGGTAGGAAAGTCCATGAAACACTTACATCTAATAAATCACTAAAAAAGCTTGAAACTCAAGCTGTGGCTCAAATGGCAGAGTGTTAGCCTTGAATAAAAAAAGCTAAAAGACAGCACCCTGACCCTGAGTTCAAGCCCAAGAACCACCATAAAAATTTATTTTAAAAAAGTTAGAGCTGCACATCATTAATGACTCATGCCTTTATTCCTAGCTAATCTGGAGACTGGTATCTGATGATCATGGTTTGAAGCTAACCCAGGCAGGAAATTCCATTAGACTCTTACCTCTAATTAACCAGAAAATAGCTGGAAGTAGAATTGTGACCCAAGTGATAATGTCCTCGTCTTGAGCATAAAAATCTCTGAGACAGGCCCCAAGCCTTGAGTTCAAGACCCAGGACTGACACTAAAGCAAAAAATGTAGTGAGATACCAACTCTACCAACAGGTTGTATTATTTGCCATGAACCTGTAATGTCAGCTATGTTGGAAGCTAAGATCAGCAGGATCATGTTTGAAGCCAATCCAAGCAAAAAAGTTAGTAAACTTCACTCTCAACCACTAAAGCTGGATGTAGCGGCATATGCCTGTCCTCCCAGCGACACAGGAAGTGAAAATAAAAGGATTGTAGTCTGGTCCATCCTGGGGCAACACACGACCCTATGTGATGGAAGCATGAAGGGATGGAAGCATGGCTCTAGTGGTATGGTTCTTGCCTAGGAAGCATGAGGCCCCAAGTACCACCAAAAAGAAAATAAATAAAATATACTTAGATGCCAAAAAGGGAAATATTGGTAGACCTGACTATTTTATATGCTGTATGTATAGCAAAAAAATCATATATTCAGAATATGTATCTAACTGGGGCTGTGTATACAACATATAGATCAACATTTCATCTATATAGATCAAATATAAATGAAATATAGGCATAAATATAAATCAAATATAAATCAATATAGATCAAAACTGATAAGCATTGTGAGTTAGTGAAAGGTTAAGGAACAATGGTTGGGGAGTAGAGATCAGTGGTAGAGTACTTTCATAGCATGAGCATGGCTCTGGGTTCTATCACTAGCACAAAGAAAGACAGAGAGAGAGAGAGAGAGAGGGACAGACAGACAGACAGAGACAGAGAAGACAGGGAGGAAAAGATACATTTAGTGCATTCAAATTTGAGGGGAGGGGCAATTAATTTGGTAATAAGCATCAAAATGTAAAAGGTATGCATCTGTCTAGCAATTTAATTTCTAGAAATTGTATAGTAACCCATATGAGCAAAATAGCATATTTGAAGATAATATACAATTGTTTATTATAGCAAAAATAAAAAGGAAACAATTTCCCAGGGGATTGGATGAATCCATTATATCATAGTCACCAGAAGAGTGGGGTAATTTGGAACTATTAAGCAATCACAAAAAATGAGGGACCTGGAGGCATGATTCGAGTGGTAGAGGGCCAACCTTGAGCAAAAATGTCAATCGAGAACTTTAGGCCCTGAGTTCAAGACCCAGTACCAACACACACACACACACACACACACACACACTGCATACTGGTGGCTCACAGCCAACCTTGAGCAAAAATGTCAATCGAGAACTTTAGGCCCTGAGTTCAAGACACAGTACCA
>NW_012267595.1:157793-166861 GCF_000151885.1 Dipodomys ordii | reverse complement strand
GGAAGTGGCGCTGTGGCTCAAGTGGTAGAGCGCTAGCCTTAAGCTGAAGAGCTGAGGGACAGCGCCCAGGCCCAGAGTTCAGGCCCCACAATCGGCCTCCCTCCCCAAACAAACAAACAACCTCAGGCACAGCACTCAGGCCCTGAGTTCAAGCCCCACGACTACCAAAAATGTAAACAAACCAACAAACAAAAAACCTCTCACTCATATACAGAAACCTCCTTGAAAGCAATTGAGCAAAAGACAAAGAAGGAAAATGAACTTATAACCAGGCAGCAGTGGCTCAGGCCTGTAATCCTAGCTTCTAAGGAGGTTGAGAGAAGAAGGAACACAATTCGAGGCCAGCCTGGCAGAAAAAATTGAGAAAGTCTATCTGGGCATGTATCCAATTTATGATATACCTTCTTTACTGGTGGGATCACAGGTGTACATCCCATATTCAGCTTTCTTTTGTGGAGATAGTCTCCTGGACTTTTCTGCCTAGTTTAGCCTAGTACCTCAAATAATCCTGAGTTTAGCCACACACATAGTTTAGGATGACAGGCTTGTACCACTGTGCCTGACTGTGGGTTGAAAAGGTGGTCTCCAGCCTGAATTTTTCTGCCTGAGCTGGCCTCAAATTGGGATCCTGCTTTTAGAATCCCAAGTAACTAGGATTACATAACTCATATAATTCTTTTTTTTTTTTTGTCGGTCATGGGGCTTGAACTCTGGGCCTGAACGCTGTCCCTCAGCTCTTCAGCTCAAGGCTAGTGCTCTACCACTTGAGCCACTGTGCCACTTTCGGTTTTCTGAGTGTTTTATTGGAGATAAGAGTCTCACAACTTTCCTGCCCAGGCTGGCTTTGAACCGAGATCCTCAGATCTCAGCCTCCTGAGTAGCTAGGATTACAGGTGTGAGCCACCAGCACCTGGTTATATAATTCCATTTTAATAGATAGTTAAACATTTCCACATGACAGAGATTTTAGTTAAGTTTTACCACAGAGATAAAATAACACTGGGGAAATAAACTTAATGATATAAAAACAGATCTGCAAAAATGAAGAAGAATGTAGAGGCATGACTCAAGCGGTAGAGCACCAGTCATGAGTGAAAAAGCCAAGTGAGAGTAGTTCAAGCCCCAGTACCAGCACACAAACAACAGCAACAACAAAATCCACAACAATCCAAACCAGAAAATAACACAAAGAATCCATGATCTACATGGCTGTTTACTAAACAAGTAGAGATTACAGATATGTATTAACACACTTGGCTTAGGTCACACATATTTTTTATTTATTTATTTAGGACACTACTGCCCTGTGTAGGCAGGCCTTCTTGGCCTTCTTGAACAGGTCTTTGACAAAATAGATCTACTTAAGAGACTGAGACACATACCCCACCTACCACTCACCCTGGCATCTGTGCCCTCCTGCACCAGCCTTGAGTGAAAAAGCTGAAGAGCACAGCATCTAGGCCCTGAATTCAAGCCCCAGTATCAGCAAACATAAAGAAAAGAAAAAAAAAAGAAAAGAAAAGAAAAGGAAAAGGAAAGACAAAGAAAAGAAAAAGAAAAAGAAGGAAAAGAAAGAGAAGGGGAAGAAAGGAAGGAAAAAGAAAAGAAGAAAGTAAGTAAGAAAAAGAAGTAAAGAAGAAAGACAGAAGCAAACAAAATGAACATATGGGGCTTTTGTAGCCTCTATCAAGGTTTTTGAAGTCATAGTCAAGGGTTGTGGGCTGAGGTGGGTGGATCTCAGTGGTAGAACACTTGCCCAGCATGTGCAAGGCACTAGGTATTATTTTTTTCACAGCACAAGGAGATGGGGGATGCTGGATGGAAACTCAGTTTGGAACACGATTACAGAGTTCACAAAGGATCTGTTCTCTGCAAAACAGGAGGCTCTGATGTTGCTAAATCCCTGTTTGAAGGTCATACTAATGGAAATGAGGGATATTCATTCATTCATAGCTCAGTGGCACTGGTGTAGAAGACTTGTCTGGTTCCAAGGTCATTCCACAGAGTCTTTGAATGGACTGTTAACTTAGACTAAAATCTGAACAACAGACAGCAATGATGATGGCACACTTAGCAATGGCCCATAATTCATAACTTATATCAATGGAGTAAGAATGGCAGGAGAGCTAATCCAGTCCTGACTTCAAGGTCAAACCAAATGAGCCAAGTAATCTAAGCTATTTAAGAGGCAGAGATGGGGGATGAAGGTTCCAGGCTAGCCTTAACATAAAAATTTCCCATCAATGGTTGGGCTTGTTGGAGCATGCCTGTTATCCCAGCTATAGGGGAAGAACAATGGTTGGATGCAGTGGACCAATCCTGTCAACCCAAGTAATGCTAGAAGCACAAGTAGGAGGATTGTGAACAGGCTGGCCCCGGCATAAAGCTAGACTGTACCTTGAAAATAGCCAATGCAAAAAGGGGCTGGTGGTTTGGCTCCAGTAGGAGAATGCCTCATTAGGAAGCAGAAGGCAAGACCTTGGGTTCAAGACCTAGTACTGGAAGCCAAATCAAACCAACAAACAATAAAAAAAATTAGTTTGATTGGTGCACACAGGAGAGAGTACAAATGGCAACAAAATTAGCACAAACTTGATGTTCTGCAAGCATAATCAACTGAAACAGAATAATGGGGACAGGATAAATCAGGGAAAATGAGGCATGTGAAACAGCAGCTCTGAGTTCAGAGAGAAACACTATTTCTGAGTAATGCAATTGAAAGCACATAAGCTCTATTTTTGCTTTAAGGCTTACACTTTCTCACAAGCTGTAACATTTCATTTAGTAAGGAGGAAAAGAAAAAGTCAAAAAAGTGTCTATCTCCCTATCATCCTACCTCCTTGTCCAAATAATTAGTGTGCTCTAGAATCTGTACAAAGAAAAAAAAACACCCTAGGAAAATGATTCCTCCTGACACAAAACCCGTTTAAGGAAGAAAAGTTATCCTGGGGATGGTTACCTGTCTTGGTGGGAGCATATGACAGAATCCATCATGTGTTTGAAGGGATGTGAGACATCAATGATCCTAACACTGGTTAAGATGCATTAATCTGACTTGTAGAATTGAAACCCCTTTGTACAACTACTAAAAATTAAAAAAAAACACATCAAGGACCCAAGTTTAATGAGCAGGTTAACTTCAAAATCTCTGGGCCCAGTGAATAAAATAGCATAAAAGATCTGAGCACCAGTGGTTCATGCCTGTAATCCTCACTATTCAGGAGGCTGATCTGAGGATCACAGTTCAAAGCCAACCCAGGTAGGAACACCAGTGAGACTTTTATTTCTAATTAACCACCAAAAAGCTGAAAATGGAATGGTGGCTTGAGTGGTAGAATGCTTGTCTTGAGCAAAAAAAGCTCAGGAAGAACACCCAAGCCCCAAGTTTAAGCTCCAGGGCCTGCGCACACACGCACACAAATTAGCATAAAAGCAAGAGTGATTAAATTAACTAGGAATAGGAACAAAGGGGAACACTAATCTTAAGGTAAATTTAAACCGAACCCCAACCTACCTTTCCCCCATAAATCCCTGTGATGTTAGACTACTCACTGCACTTGTTATCAGATGTGCCTGCCCCCTTCTCTCTATGTGCTGTCTCTCTATCTTTTCTTCCCTTTACTGATAAACTTTCTTGGTCTCTACTTCAATGTGTCCTCAAATCTTTTTTTTTTTTGCAACAACGTCAAGAAGTCAGTATCCAAGGCCTCCTCCTCTTTGGACACCTCCTCCCTGGAGCATCACTGCTCACTGATCAAGTAACAGTTCTTTGATGACTTCACCGGGGCCAGAATTGGCTGTTCTTGTAACAGTTGTTTGGGGATTCGTCTGGAATCAACATCATCCAGGTATGAATTTTATTTTCCTTTTTCTCTTTGCTCTTTTTCTCTGTGCTAATACCAGTTTTTCTTGGATCTCAGTCTTTTTCTTGCTTTTCCCCTCTATATGTTGAAACTACATGTAACTTTCTACCTTCCTCCGGAGAAAGAAACCAAATCCCTGCACTCCAAGGGCCTGTGATAAAGTAAATGGGCACTAGGCTTTCCTGACTACCTCCTCAAGCCCTACTGCCTTCTCAGCTAAGGTTGTGGTTTAGATCACTGCCACTTATATATGAAAGCAAACTCCTATCATCACACACACAAAACCAGTTTCACCCTGGCTGCTGCCTCAAAATGCCTTTTTTTATATGCCAGTCCTGGGGCTTGAGCTCAGGGCCTGGGCACTGTCCCTGAGCTTTGTTTGCTCAAGGCGAACACTCTACCACTTGAGCCGTAGACTCATGTTCAGCTTTATTGGTGCTTAACTGGAGATACGAATCTCATGAATTTTCTTGCTTGGACTGGCTTTGAACCTCAGTCCTCAGATCTTAGCCTCTTGAGTAGCCAGGATTACTGGCTTGAGCCCCCAGTCCCAGCCAAAGTGCCTTTCTTAAATTTTATAAAGATGCATACCCTGAGAACCTCCAGGACCCTTGGAGCGATGTCCCAACCTGAGGCAGACTTGCCAAGATTTAGTGACTAAAACTCAGAAATATTTCACTATAAAACTTGAATTAAAAAAAAGAGCATTCTAAACTTTTTTCTTGTTCCTACACACAGGAGACAGGGGAACAAAATTGTCCTGTTCTCACTGGTCTCCGGCAAGGGTGCGATGCTGGCTCTCAGTTCTCTGTAGGCCATCCAGGCACAATCAGGGTCAGAGATGGAGAGTTCTACTTTATTCACTGGGAAGAAGACTGGCAGCTTCCTTCTCTCTGACTCCACTCATTCCATTTATGGTTTATGCAGATTTTTTGTCCAACTCTTCATATTCTGGTTTCCTCCCTAATCAGCACCTAAGGCATTTTCATTCAGCTGGGCTTTCTTTTTTTTCTATGATTCATGTACTTTTATTGTATTCTTTGTTTTAAATTTTGCTTTAGAATTATAAATTTCTGGGATTTTTGCATTGGAATTATCTAAGTTAGAAAAAAAGACTTAAGCACAGACATTTATATCTGAATCTGAAATTATTCGGTTAACACATAAAGGTTTCCATTCTTGATGTATGTGCGTTCTCTCTCTCTCTCTCTCTCTCTCGCACATTTTTTTCTTTCTAGCTTGTCGTGAGAGAGTTCTGCTGTTGAAGGTCATTTTAAAGTTTTGTTATCTTACCCAGCCTTCATTGAATGCAACATTCTGTAAATCTTAGAGTCTAAAAGCAAATAAGACAATAAAAGAGTCTTTTTAAAAAAGAATCCAAGCAGCAGTTCACAAAAACTAGAGAATCTCATAAGGTAGAAGGCCCTCCCCAGCTGTTCTCATGAAGAAAAATGACCAGAATTGGTTGTAAGTAAAAAGTATACAGAGCAGCCATGACTTTACTCAAACATATTTTATTTATACGTATAATTTTTATGGTTTTTTTTTGCCAATCATGGGGCCTGAACTCTGGGCTGGGTTCTGTTTCTCAGCAATTCAGCTCAAGGCTAGCGCTCTACCACTTGAGCCACAGTGCCACTTCCAGCCTTTTCTGCTTATGTGGTGCTGAGAATCGAACCTATGGCATTATGCATGCAAGGCAAGCACTCTACCACGGAGCCACCTCCCTAGCCCCTACATATGATTTTTTAAAATCCTTTAAGATTAAAAATTAAGGATAAGTGGGATAAACAAACTCAAACATCCCTTAAGATTAACTATCCATGGCTTCTGCGTTCATTCAGTCTTCTCCAATGTAATTTTAAAAGGCTAAATATGATTTTTTAACAAAGATAAATTTCTTACCACTGTTAAAGTCATACGTGTCCATCAGTCTCTTCTAAGTTCCTTTATTTTCTATTTAAGAAGGCAAAGGAGAGGCTGAATCCTCAGGGTTGCTCAAGAAAAAGAGATTTCCCCCTCAGAGATGAGTATACTCCCTCAGTTGGACACAGCAATAGTTGGATAGGCCAATGTTGTCTATCCTGGTAGACTAGCATGGATCTAAGGCATGGTCTATTCTAAGTGTTTAAATGGTTAGATGGGTCTCTGTGCCATTCTTTTCTATCCTTTAATTTTCTCACAGGTAGACAGTGCAACTGAGAGTGGTATGGGAAATACTATTAACATTTCTGACAATTCTCCCTTAGCATGTACATTAAAGCATTAGGATTTTTAAGGACAATATCAAAGGACAAAGATTACCTGTGGCCATTTAATCTTTGTATTTTTTGGCCTTGTTATATGTGCTTAGATTGACATTACTGATGTGCCAAACTAAAACTTTTTGGGTTGAGACAAATCTTGAACTGCAATTACAGAGGGGTTGTGGCCTTTACTTAAGCAACTGCATTGTTTTTCTGTAGCCTCATTCAAAGCATTCAAGATTTAACTTTCAAGCTCTCGACTAAAAAAAAAAAGATGTCATTATAAAACTCAAACAGACCCTATGACTGCATAATTATGGACTTAAAATAGATTCTAAAGTTTGGTTATTTAAACAAATAATGTAAATCCATTTCATTCTGTCTCAGGTATAATTTGGATTCCACCTTATTTCTCAAGATATTTGAGTGTATTAACAGTTCTTTTTAATGTTATTACACTTAAAAAATAAAATTAAAATTGGGGCTGGGAAGGTGGCTCAGTGGTAGAGCGCTTGCCTTGTGTGCCTGAGGCCCTGGGTTCGATTCCTCAGCACCACATAAGCAAAAAGAAAAAAACCGGAAGTGGCGCTGTGGCTCAAGTGGTAGAGCGCTAGCCTTGAGCTGAAGAGCTGAGGGACAGCGCCCAGGCCCAGAGTTCAGGCCCCACGACCAGACCCCCCCCAAAATAAATAAATATAAATAAGTAAATAAATAAAATTAAAATTTATTTAAATTAAATAAAATTCCCTTAGGTCTTCATTAAGAACAAGACTACTAAAATTATTGCTTGGAATGAAAGTAATTGTGTTCAACTCACTTTAAATAAAAATTTAAAAAGAAAGAGGAAGAAGGATATAAAAGGGCATAAATATATTTTTTAAAAAGAAAATTAATATTGTGCACTGCTGGCTCAAGCCTGTAATCCTAGTTACTCAGGAGGTTGAAATCTGAGGATTTCAGTTAGAAGCCAGCTGGGGCAGGAAAGTCCATAAGACTCTTATCTCCAATAAACTACTCAGAAAAAAAAGTTGGAAGTGGCACTGTGGCTCAAGTGGTAGAGTGCTACCCATGAACCCAGGCCCTGAGTTCAAGCCCCAGGGCCAGAAAGAAAGAAAGAAAAGAAAATACAATAAAATTAAGACTAGGCGTGGGTGGCTCACACCTGTAACACTAGGTACTCAGGAAGCTGAGATATGAGGATCGGGGTTCAAAGCCAGCCAGGAAAGTCATGAGTTTCTTATCTCCAATTAACCACCAGAAAACCAGAAGTGGAACTGTGACTCAAAGTGGTAGCTCACTAACTTTCAGCAAAAAAAAAGCTTAGGGACAGTGCCTAGACCCTATTGTTTGAACCCTATGACAAACAAGAAAAAAGAAAAGAAAAGAAAGGGGGCTGGGAAGGTGGCTCAGTGGTAGAGCGCTTGCCTTGTATGCATGAGGCCCTGGGTTCGATTCCTCAGCACCACATAAGCAGAAAAAGAAAAGCTGGAAATGGCGCTGTGGTTCAAGTGTTATAGAGTGCTAGCCTTGAGCTGAAGTGCTGAGGGACAGAGCTCAAACCCAGAGTTCAGGCCCCACGACCGGACCAAAAAAAGAAAAGAAAAGAAAGTTAAGCCAGGCACCAGTGTTCATACCTGTAATCCTAGCTACTCAGAGATTGAGATCAGAAGATTGCAGTTCAAAGCCAGTCCTAGGCAGGAAAGCCCATGAGACTCTTATCTCCAATTAACCTCCAAAAAGCCAGAAGTGGAACTGTGGCTCAAGTGATACAGTGGTACCCTTGAGCAAAAAAGCTCTGGGATAATACTCAGGCCCTGAGTTTAAGCCTCATATCTGGCACACAAAAAAGTAAAATAAAAAAAATCTCCAAGAAATATCCTCATTATACAATCAAGCTTTTAGAGAAATAAAAGCAAGCCAAATCCCTAATTAGTAGATGGAAAGAAATTATAAAGGTACTAGTAGATATTAGTGAATCTGAGAAAAAGAAAAATACAAATAAACCAAAAGATGGAATCTAATAAAAATACAAAAAAGAATAAATGGAATATCTATCAATAGATAAATAAGATTGACTAACAAAAACAAGAGCCTGACTAAAAAAATAAGAGAAAATAATCGGATGAAAAGGGAAATGTTATAACAGACACTCATGAAATTCAGAGGCTCATCAGAGAATAATTTGAAAACTTATATTCCAATAACCTGAAAATATATGTTTCCAGACACATAACATCTGCCAGAATTGAACCCAAAAGCTACAAACCACTTAACTATAACAAGAAATGGGACAGAATCGGTTATGAAAAGTCTCCCAACAAGGCAAGCCCATGACTGGAGAGCTTCACTGTTGAATTCTACCCCATCTTAAGAGAGCAACTGTCACCAATACTTCTCAAGTTGTTTCAGAAAATTGAAAGGGAAGGAACACTAATAAATTCATTCTATGATACTAGCACTATCTTGATCCTAAAGAGATAAGGAAAAGCAAGCAAGCAAACAAGCAGGCTGGGTGCAGGTGGCTAACACCTGTAATTCTAGATATTCAGAAGGATGAGATATGAACACAATAGCTAAGGAGCAGGGCCCAGGCCCAGAGTTCAAAGCACCAGGATCAGAAAAAATAACTGCCACCAGGTCCCAGTGGCTCATGCCTGTAATCATAGCTATTCGGGAGACTGAGATGTGAGGACACAAGTTCAAAGCCAGCTGGAGCAGGAAACTCTGAGAAGCTGTAATTTAGAATTAGTCACCAAGAAGAAAAGAAAAGAAAAGAGAGAAGGGAAGGGAAGGGAAGGGAAAGGAAGAAAAGAAAACCCAGAAGTGGAGCCATGGCTCAAATGAGAAAAAGAAAAGCTTAGGGATAGTACCAAGTCCCTGAGTTTGACCCCCAGGACTGGCACGCAAATGCACACACACACGCATGCACACACACACACACACACACACACACACACAC
>NW_012267595.1:149092-157743 GCF_000151885.1 Dipodomys ordii | reverse complement strand
CACACACACACACACACACACACACACACACACACACACACACACACACACACACACACAGAAATTAAAATAAAAAGCAAAATTATAAAAAGATTTCTTTGATGACTATAGACACAAAAAGTTTCAACAAAATACTGCAAACCATATATTTTACATCTTAGTTGCAGATAAAAAAGCATTGACAAAATTCAACATCCCCAAACAAATGGAAGGTACCTGAAAATAATAAAGGCTGTAAGTTCTGGTCCATGGTTATCTTAGTTGATCAAGGAAGCTGAGATCTAGGAAGCCAGCCTGGCATAAAAGCCTAAAACATCAATCTCCAAAATAACCAGGACAAAAAGCATTGCTAGAGGCATAGCTCAAGAGGCAGAGTGGCAGCCATAAGCAATAAAGCCAAGCAACCGTGGACTTTAAGTTCAAACTGCAGTACTGGCAAAAAAAAAAATTTCAATGCTAGAGAAATCAGAACACCTGACTTCAAATTATACCTCAGAATTATATTAACAAAAATAGCATGATATTGGCACAAAACAGGCATATAGACCAGTTAAGTAGATTAGAAGACCCACAAATAAACCCACACAGCTATAGCTGTCTGAAAAGACCACCTCTTCAACAAGTGATACCATGGAAATCAATGTCCACATGTGAACAACTGAAACTAGACCCCTATCTTTCACTATGAATGGAACTCAATTCAAAATGGATCAAAAACCTTAATATAAGACCTAAAACTACTAGGAAAATCCAAAGAAAACACTTCAAGATAAAGGAAGAGGCAGAACTTTGCAAATAAGACCCCAGTAATACAAGAAAAAGGAGCAAAAATTTCCAAACAGGATTATAATAAGAAGTCAAGTAAGCCAGGCCCAAAGAAGCTTAGGTCCCATGGTTTCCCTTATTTGCAATAACTAGTATATGTCTGAGTCAAGTAGAAAAGGTCAGATAAGTTGATGTTAAGGAAATGAACCTTAAGATATGTATTCAAATGTTTTTTTTCTTTCAGGTGATTGTTTCTAACACATTTATATGATTATTTCTTTGTTGCTTTGTATGTCCCTCCCCCATGGTATAACCCATGCTTTCACTGTATTTGAAGTTGGTATGATTTGTGGAGGGGAAGGGAAAAAACAAATAGTTTAAATAGGGATATAGGTGGATCCATTGCAACAATGAGATGTACAAGTTGTTATGTGGAAAAACGAACTTTATAACTTTGGGGGGGGGAGGAGTACTGGGGGGGTAGAGGGAGGATGGGAAGGGATGGGAAGGGGAAACAAAGGAGGAGACTACAATGCTTGATAAGAAATGTATTCATTATCTCGCCCATGTAATTGTAACCCCACTGTACAGTATTTTCACAATAAAATTTTTTAAAAAAGGATTATAATAAGTTTAAAAGCTTCTTGGGCTCTGGATGAAGCTCAGTGGTAGAATATCTGTGAAGCAAGTTCAAAGACCTAGTTTTAAACCCTAACACTGCAAAATAAAGGAATCAGTAAATAAGTGAGTAAATAAATACTTCTGCAATCAAAGAAAACAATTATCAGGGTAAAGAGATGACCTATAGAATGGGTGAAAATCTTTGACACACTATTATCCAGAATATATTAAAAAGAACTCAAAAAGAGACTGATAGAGAGGGTTACATTGATTGAACACAATTTAATGTGTGGAAATAGAACAATGACATCTCCTTCATAATTATAGAAGCTATAAAAATAAAATTAAATAAAAATAAAAAATTAAACACCTAAAGAAAAGCAATCCACTTAATAAATGGGAAAATTATTTGGATTGTTTCAGAAGTACAAAGAGTCAATAACCACATGAAGAACTGCTCAACATCTTTAACTTCAAAGGAAAGGCAAATCAATGCATTCTTGAGATTCTATCTCACCCCAATCAAATGGCTATTATCAAGAAAATAAACAAGAACACATGTTGTCAAAGATATGGTCAGAGGAGAACCCTTACACATTATTAGTGCAAATGTAAACTTGTGCAACCACTATAAAAACCACTGGTTCACTCCTGTAATTCTAGCTACTCAGGAGGCTGAGCTATGAGGATCGGGTTTCAAAGTCAGCCTCAGCAGGAGAGTCCAAGAGATTCTTACCTCCAATAAACTACCAAAAAATCTTATAGTGAAGTTGTGGATCAAGTGGTAAATTGCTAGTCTTAAGCAATAAGAAGCTTAGGGACAGCACCAAGACCCTGACTTGAAGCACCAGGACCAGAAAAAAAAGTAAAAACAGATCTATTATAAGAGTTGGCATCATCACTTTGCAGTATATATTAGAAAGAATGCAAGTTAGCATACAATAGAGATACTTACACATTAATATTTATCAGAGCACAATTCAGAATAGCCAAATTATCGAATCAGCCTTGGTGCCCATCAACTGATGAGTGACATAAAAAACTAGTATATATGCACAGCAGAATATTATTCAGCTATAAAGAATAAAATTTTATGCTGTCTGCAGAAAAATGGATGGATCATGTTAAGCAAAATAATTGAAACTCAGACTGATAAACACTACATTTTATATATATATATATATAAAATATGAAAGAGAGAGAGAGGGAGGGAGGGAGGGAGGGAGAGAGAGAGAGAAGCTAGAAGAGATCTAAAACAGGTGCCAGTGGCTCACACCTGTAATCCTAGCTACTTAGGAGGCTGAGATCTGAGGATGGAGGTTTCAAGTCAACCTGGGCAGGAAAGACTGTGAACTTCTCTCCTCGCCTTCTCTTTCTCTCATCCATCTTGGGGCTTGAACTCAGAACCTGGACGCTGTCCCTGAGCTGTTTTACTGAAAGCTAGTGCTATAGTGCTCTACTACTTTGAGCCACTACAGTGCCACTTCTAGTTTTCTGGTGGTTAATTGGAGATAAGAGTCTCATGAACTTTCCTGCCTGGGCTGGTTATGAACCGCAATCATTAGAACTTAGCCTCCTGAGTAGCTAGGATTACAGGTGTGAGCCTCCATAGCACAGCTTGACTGTGAGACTTTTTTTAAAAACATTTTTATTATTCTTATCTTTAGTTGTTCAAAGAATTTCCCATTCTACAAAACAGTATATGAACACAAGGTGTCTAACAACATTGTCACCCATCGCTCCTAACCCATCCCTTCTCTAACTTTTCTTTGACTATGAGACTCTTATCTCCAATTAACTTACAAAGAAAGTCAGAAGTGGAGCTGTGGTTCAAGTGGTAGAGCACTAGCCTTGAGCAAAATTGTTTAGGACCTGAATTCAAGCCTCAGGACCAGCACCAAAAAAAAAGACACAAACATAAAAGAGATAAAAGAAGTACTATTACGGAGGTAGTAGTGGATGATGTGAAGAGAAAAGAGAAGGGAGGGGAAAAACATGATCAAAGTATATTGTGTATACATATGAAAATGTCAAAAATAAAACCCACTTTTAAAAACTGGAGAAAAGAGCTCGGCACTGGTACCTCATACCTGTAATCCTAGCTACTCTGGAGGCTGACATCTGAGGATCATGGTTAAAAGCCAGCCTGGGCAGGAAAGTCTGTGAGACTCTTATCTCCAATAAGCCACCAAAAAACTGGAAGAAGCGCTGTGGCTCAAGTGGTAGAGTGCTTGCCTTGAGCTGAAGAGCTGAGGGACAGTGTCCAGGCCCAGAGTTCAATCTCCACAACAGAAATAATAATGGGGAAAAGAGAAAAGGGAAATACAAGGAAGAAAAGGAAGTAATAGAGGCAAAGATCATTATCAAAGTATATTAAGATGTATATATGTAAGTAGTAGGGAAATCTCTCACATTGTGTAATTATAATGTCCTAATTTTAAAAAAGTCTAGTGAATTGTGAGAAATTTTGTTTCACAAAATCAGAGTGCTTGGATCAGCAGAGGAAAAAAAAAAGGCTCATTTTGAAAAGCTAGAATCCAGAAGTCTGCCTCATGCTGCCTCTGCTGATGTTCAGAACCAATGTGGCAGAGTCCTGTGCTTCACTGTGGGATAGGACAGGCTGCTTCCTCTCTGAGTTTCCAGGCTGGTGATCCAGGATAGCATGGCTCATGTGTTCCAGCTTTAGGCATTTAGAGACTCTGTAGCAGGAGCAGCCATAGTGAGATTGGCAGAGCATGTACTTACCCTGCTCTACAACAAGTGGCTGTGTGGCTAATGGCCTGGCACTTGCACATCAGCCATGCAGGAACTACTTTAGCTAGAGTAACAAGCTGGGAATGTCACTACAGTAAAGTACTTGCCCAGTGTGTATGAGGCCCTTAGTTTCATCTCTGACATTGAAAACAAGGAAGGAAGGAAATGAGGAAAAAGAAAAAGAAATTACAAATCCTTGATTAAAGAAAAAGCCACATGGTTTGGTAGCTCAGTGGTAGAACACTTACTTAGCATGACCGAGGCCCTTGTTTCAGTCTTCAGAACTGCAAAATAAATAAATAAATAAACAAAAGTTAATGAAAATAAAAATAATTGGGTAAAACAGTTGAACAAAAGATATATAGGTGACAAATAAACACACAAAAGGAACTTGAACTTGCTCTGCGGGTGCTCTACCACTTGGACCATGCCTCTAACCCTGCCTTTTGCTGTTATTTTAGAGATGAAGTTCTGAGAACTTTTCTGCCTATGTTGGCCTTAAACCACTATCTTATAGGTCTCAGCTTCCTGAGTAGTTAGGATTACAAGCACAAGCCACCAGTGTCCAGTTTAAACTGTAATAATTTCTTTTTATCAACTTTTAAAGTTGTCACAGGTTATTACAGAGGTCTTGGGAAAGATTCCCTAATCAGGGAAAGTTAGAGACTAATAGGAAGGATTTAAGATAGTAACGACTTTTTTTTTTTTTTTTTTGGTCCTGGAGTTTGACCTTAGGGCCTGGTGTTTTCTCTGAGCCTCTTTCTGCTCAAAGCTAGTGCTCTACCACTTTAGCCACAGCACAGCGCCATGTCTGGCCTTTCCTTAGCAATTTTTTAGAAATGAGAATCTCACGGACTTTCCTTCCCCTGACTGACTTCAAACCATAATCCTCAGATTTCGGCATCCTGAGTAGCTAGGATGAGCCACTGAAGCACAGCAACAACTCCTTAATAATAACAATAAAATGATACTCATATATATACACACATATATATGCATGCTGAAGGGCAATAGTGGCTCACACCTGTAATCCTAGCTACTCAGGATGCTGAGATCACAGGATCGAGGTTTGAATCCAGAAGTGGAACTGTGGCTTGAGTAGTGGAGCTAGTCTTGAGCAAAAAAGCTCAGAGACAGCACCCAGGCCATAAATTCAAGCCCCAGAACCTACAGGAAAACAAAAACAAACAAACAACAGCAAAAAAAAAAAACAACCCACCAAACTGTAATAACCTGTAAGCGAGAAAATCTACAGAGGCATGGTTAAAGGTGACAAAGGAGTTTTATTAGTTGGTCTGCAACCCTGTTCTGGGTTACCTCAGAACTAGGAGTAGCTGCAGCCTCCAAAGGGGCAAGTTTGTTTTTTTTTTTTTGTTTTGTTTTTTCCTTTTTCCTCCTTCCCTCAGGGCTTTCTAATCTCCATGAGTCACTCAACTCTCCACTAGCCTCTCCCATCTCCATGGTCCTCTCCTTCTCTCTGCAGGCCTCTCTGGTCTCTGCAAACCTTTCCACGAGCCTCTCTCATCCCCACTCCACTTGCCTCTCTACTTCTCTGTGGGCCTCTCTGATCTCCCCAGCCTCTTGGCTCTTCACAGACCTTTCCACCTCTCGGCCGGCCTCTCAGCCTTTCTGCCGGCCTTTCCACTTCTCAGTAGCCTCTTACCTCTCTGCCAGCCTCTCTAGCCTCTTCTCTGCCGGCCTGGGTCTCCCCTCAGGCCGGCCGGGGCTTCCCCTCAGGCCGGCCCGCGGCCTGGGTCTCCCCTCAGGCCGGCCGGGGCTTCCCTTCAGGCCGGCCCGCGGCCTGGGTCTCCCCTCAGGCCGGCGCGGCTTCCCGGCAAGCTGGTCCATGGCCCGAACTCTCCTCAGGCCTGAGGAGAGTCCCGGCACTGCTCGGCTCCAAGAGCCCCGTTCCCATGCGGTGTCTCTCCTCCCTTCTCAATCTCCTCCCCAGAACCTCCTCCTCTCTATGTTGGGTGGCCTGCCCCCCAAACCGCTCTTTGAAGCCCCAACTCCCCAGTGGCATGGCACGAGTGGCGGTGATGTCAGCGTGGGGCTGCCCCACAGGTTCTCACGAAACAAACAGAAAAATATTAACAAACGCCCTGTAGTGCGTAGGAAAAAAAATGGAGGTTGAATGCAAAGAGAAAATCGGAACATGCGTATTAGCTAGCAATCATCATCATTATAATAATATTCGCGCCCAAACGTTTGAATTCCCTCCCACTCGCCTTGAGAAGAACTACCTATCTCGAGTTTTGAGACATAGACCTACGCGCCTATCTCACTAGTCCCGCCCACTTTTATGAGCTCTGATTGGCAATTTCAGATACACTATTGCTTTGATTGGCTGGTCATCGTTGGGAGTGGAGTTTCAACACGCGGTCTCTGCACAGATCATACTTTCGCCATTTCGGCATCTCTGAGGTAAGTTCGCGTGGACGGCTGTGGCGGCGGAAAGAAAACCGAGTGCTGGGTGGTGAATAGCAGGTGGTGGGTGGTGGTGGCACATAGCCTCTGTAGATCACCACATTATCTCTGTTTCTTTTTACTGTACCTTCTGAAATGTTTGTTTTAGGACTGAAAACTGGTTTAAGGTTTTTCAGGTTAATTCTTGTACAGGCCGCCCCCTCCCCCCAAAAAACCCCTATCTTCCATCTCAGGCTGCTTCTTTATAAACCTCAGCACGCCTCCCCATATACACTCAAAGCAGGGAAGGAGCGAGTTAAAAATGCACGCTCACGGGTGCTATCTGTGGGCTGGGAAATGGGAAGGTTCCTCGGAGAGTAAGCATTCCGTCTCTCCACACGATGTAGCGAAATAATGTAGCAAAATTTGGACTCAGAAAGAGGGAAAAAAAAGTAAAAGTACGCATGCGCTAATACATGTACTTGAATTGCAGTATCACAGTATACGCGATAAGCATAAGTATGAGCAGTTTTTATGTGCCAATTAAGTTTTTTTAAGTTAAAACTAGCAGGGCACAGGTGGCTCACACCTGTAACACTGGCTACTCAGAAGGCTGAGATCTGAGCATCGCAGTTCACAAAGTTAGCCTAGGCAGAAAAATCTGTGGAACTCTTATCTCTAATTAGCCACCCAAAAAAGCCAGACATGGAACTGTGGCTCAAAGTGGAAGAGCGCTAGCCTTGAGGACAAAGAGGCTCATGGACAGCAACCAGGCCTTGAGTTCAAGCCCCAGGACTGGCAGTGGTTGGGGCGGGAGAGGTTAAAAATAGCCAGGTGCATGTAGATCACTCCTATAATCCTAGCTATTCAGGAGTTTGAGCTATGAAGATCATGGTTTGAAGCCAGCCCCGGTCAGGAACGTCTGTAAGGCTCTGATCTCCAAAAAAGAGCTGGAACTGAAGCTGTGGTGCTAGTGGTAGAGTGCTACCCTTCAGCACAAAAGCTCTGGGACAGTGCCCAGTCTGAGTTCAAGTCTCAGGACTGGCACACAAAAAAAGTTTAAAAAGTTAAAAACTATAAAAGAAAAAAATCATAAAACAAAAAGCTTTTTGATTTGTCTGGTAGAAATTGATTCTAATTTTTATTATTTATATTTATTTATTTTTCTTTTTCTTTTTTTAATTTTAATTTTTTTTACTCTTTTTTTAATTGTGAAAATACCATATAGAGGGTTACAATTACATGGGCAAGATAATGAGTACATTTCTTATCAAGCATGGTTGCTGCCTCCTTTGTTTCCCCTGCCCATCCCTTCTCATTTAGTTTTCTTTAGAAAGGTAACTTTTTTGTACTGGTCCTGGGACTTGAACTCAATGCCTGGAAGCTGTCTCAGAGCTTTATTTGTTCAAGGCTAGTGTTTTGCCACTTGATCCACAGCTCCATTTCTGGCTTTTTCAGGTGTCTATTTGGAGCTAAGAGTCTCATAGACTTTCCTGTCTGGGCAGCTTTCAAACTGCAAGCTTCAGTTATCAGCCTTGTGAGTAGCTAGGATGGCAGGAATGAAACTCCAACACCTAGCTAGAGAAATAAACTTTAACCTCCAAAAAATATGTAATGTTCACTCACTTCCCTGATTCCATAACCAGAATTGTCTTGTTTGTTCTTTTGAGGTAAGATTTCCTTTACGTAGTCTGATTCTCCTGCCTCAGCCTTCTTTTGCAAAACTATTATCAAGTAATTGTACAAAGCAAATGCCATTTTAAAAAAGCAGTTTAGGGCTGGGAATGTGGCTTAGTGGTAGAGTGCTTGCCTAGCATGCATAAAGTCTTGCATCCACTTCTTCAGTACCATAGCAACTGAAAAAGCCAGAAGTGGAACTGTGGCTCAAGGGGTAGAGTGCCTTGAGCTTTGACTAAAAGAAGCTCAGGGACAGTGCCCAGGTCCTAAGTTCAAGCTCCACGACTGGCAAAAAAGCAGTTTATGAATCTAATACATCTGAATCAGTGTCACATTCTTCAACAATCTCACCTCCCACCCACCGCTCTTGGATCTACCCCTTCCCTTACTTTTCTGAGTTTTATTGTATATACAATTAATTCTTTTTT
>NW_012267595.1:126698-148822 GCF_000151885.1 Dipodomys ordii | reverse complement strand
TTTGTTTCCCCTTCCCATCCCTTCCCATACTCCCCTTCTCCCCCCCACCCGATCCTTCCCCCACCCCCCACCAAAGTTGTAAAATTCGTTTTTCAACATAACGACTTGTACATCTCATTGTTGCAATGGGTCCACCTGTATCCCTAGTTAAATGATTTGTTTTTTCCCTTCCCCTCCACAAATTATACCAACCTTAAATACAGTGAAAGCATGGGTTATACCGTGAGGGAGGGACATACACAATTAATTCTTGATGACATTCTCTCCCTCATTCCCCCTTCATTTGTCTACCTCCCTCCCTTTTCCTGACCCCCTCCCCCTTGCATGTACCCATTTCCTTGTGCTCAGCTTTTTTTAAGTACTAGCACACAGGCCTCCCAACTAGGATTTTTTTCCTTTTTTATTTATAATTGATATATAATAATTATGCATATTTTGGGGGCAGTATGAAAAATCAGCATATATGTATTGTGTATTGATCAAATTAGAATAATAAGCATTTTTCAATATTCAAATATTTATCATGTCTTTGGGAGGCTTTGAAATTATTTGTTTGTGGTACTGGTCAGTGAGCCCAGAGCCTCACATTCTTCTAGTTCTTTGCTTGTTTTGTTTTAATGTTTTAAATTGTTATTATAAAGTTGAAAATACAGAGGGGTTTCAGTTCCATAAATCAGGTAATGAGTATATTTCTTTTTGGGCAATGTCACCCTTTCCCTCACTCTTTCCCAGTTTTTCCCTCTAGTTCCCATCCACAAGTTGTACAATTCATTTTCAACAGTGTCTAGAGATACCGTCACTATATAAGTGCAGGGTGACCTGGAAATTTTGATCCATCTTCTTTATCATCCTTAGTGCTGGGAATATATGTGTGTATAACCTCAGCTTCTATTTCTTTATAACATTCATAATTGGTGATTGAAAACTGTAGTCACCTTAATGTTCTGAAGAAACTGGAAATTAGTCCACTGCTCCAATTATATTTGTTATTGGCCCTTTCCCTCTTTCCAGTCTCTACTAACCACTATTCAACTTTTATCTAATATGAAATCAACCCTTTTTTCTAGTCTTGGGGCTTGAACTCAGGGCCTGGGTGCTGTCCCTGAGCCTCCTTGTGTTCAGGCTAGCACCATACCACTTCAGCCACAGCACACATGTGTGTATGCATGAGAGTGTACTTTCTCAGAGACAAACAGATACCAGGATAGAGAAAAGTAGAACCAAATTCCAGGTGACTGGTTGAGTGTTGCAGATCCTCCATGATTTATCCCCTCTCCTCTCTTCTCAGGACCTTCAGCTGTGTGGCTGTTGTGAATCAGTTTGTGTACTTTTGAGGTCATACTATTTCCAGTGCCATGAACAGTGACGGCTCCTTTTCAAAGATCCCCAGGGAAGATAGTCAGAACTCACCAGAGAAATACCAGGTGATGTGATCTGTGGGGATGCAGAGGAGTGGTCAGGGGCAGGGCATAACAAATAGGTTTCTCAGAAGATAAGAGTGGAGGCACTGGGGGATAAGGAATGAGGTTTCAGGAGTAGCTGCAGAGCCTTAGCACATTTCCAAACTCACCCTCCACCCAGCTTCACTGGTGACAGCAGGTCTATGACATTGTACCATACTCAGTGACTTCTAGTCTATTCTGATGAGACCTAACATGTTCCAGCTGATATAGCCAGAGTCTCAGAAAATTCTAAAAGGTGACAGGAGAGCAAGCTAGTGGCACACCCTGCTCTAAGCATGGTAGACTGGGCAAAGTCACCGTTTCCCTCTTGACCATCATCTTATCCCAATAGGATCATCCCCATTTCCCTCATGTAGCAGAAAAAGTAACTGGGATGAGCGACATGTATGTCTAGCTAAGTATCTACTACAATTAACTTTGCCTTCTTTTCTAGGCCTTCGAGGATATTTCCAAATATTTCTCCAAGGATGAGTGGGAAAAGCTGAGCTATTCGCAGAAAATCTCCTATGTATACATGAAAAGAAACTACACCACCATGTCTAGCCTAGGTAACAAGTAGTTCTGGGTATAGACAAGCTTGGAAATTATGAACAACTTCTTATATAATTTCCATGCTATGGCCTCTTCAACTGTAGCAAATTCCCACTCACCCACACATAATGAGGGTTTTTGCTTTTGTGCAGGGAGAAATGCACCCTGCTCTTTTATATTACATGCAAGGCTGAGGGCAAGAACTGGCCACCATAGGACTCAGACCTATGGTCTACATCTTTCCTTCCTGCTGGCCTTTGTTCTGATGAGACTATCTGTCCACGAAGCATATCAGCACCAGTTCTTCATTGTTCCTCTCAGATTGTATCAATGAACACGATTACTTTTTTGTTGGTCGTGGGGGCTGAACTCTGGGCCTGGGCGCTGTCCCTCAGCTCTTCAGCTCAAGGCTAGCACTCTGCTACTTGAGCCACAGCGCCACTTCGGGCTTTTTCTGCTTATGTGGTGCTGAGGAATCGTACCCAGGGCCTCGTGAATGCAAGGCAAACAGTCTACCACTGAGCCCTTCCCAGCCAACATAATTACTTCTTTCTAGGTTTCAGTGCCACCCTTCCACCTTTCATGGAACCCAAAGAGATGGCGGAGGAATCCCTGGGTACTGATTCTGATGAAGGCTGCAGCCATGATAACATGGGTGAGTGGACAGGAGGACTGTAAAGGTTCTTATTGAGTCAAACTGCTTATTTAGCTTCAGCTGCCTGGTCAGTGGTCCCAAGTACCTCCTCTCTCCCTCATATCCCAAACTAAGTGAAAAAGAGTTGATAAATGCAAAATGAGAATATATAGTATGGTGAAAAAGTAAATGCATAAGCCAGGTACTATTGGCTAGCATCTGTACTCGTATCTACTCAGGAGCCAGACACCTGAGAATTCTGTTTTAGAGCCAGCCCGGGCAGGAAAATCCATGAAAGTCTTCTCTCTAACCAGCAAAATACCAGAAGTAGAGCTGTGACTCAAGTGGTAGAGTGTTATCCTTGAGGGGGAAAGTTAAGGGACAGTGCTCAGGCCCTGAATTTAAGTCCTAGTACCAGCATAAAAAAACAAATAAGTAAATGCATAAAAAGCTGAGTGAGAACAAAACCATCAAATTCAGGAGAGGGGCTAAAGTACAAAAGAATGGAGGGCAGGGAAAGCAGATAGCTTTTTGTTGTTTTTAGTTGTGGGGCTTGAACTCTGGGCTTGGGTGCTGTCCCTCAGCTCTTTAGCTTAACGCGAGGCACAGCGCCACTTCTAGTTTTCTAGTGGTTTATTGGAGATAAGAGTCTCACGGACTTTCCTGCTGGGCTGGCTTTGAACCCTGATCCTCAGATCTCAACCTCCTTAGTAGCTAGGATTATAGGTGTGAGCCACCGGTTCCTGGCAATTAAATTTTTTTTTTCGGTCGTGGGGCCTGAACTCTGGGCCTGGGTGCTGTCCCTAAACTCTTCAGCTCAAGGCTGGCATTCTACCACTTGAGCCACAGCGCCACTTCCGGCATTTTCTGCTTATGTGGTGCTGAGGAATCGAACCCAGGGCCTCATGCATGCAAGGCAAGCACTCTTACTACTGGGCCACCTTCCCAGCCCTTAAAATTTTTTGATGATAATACAATTTGAATGTAGAGCCTTCATGCTTGCTAGGTAGGCACTCTACAAGTTGAGGCACACCTCCAGCCCACTTTACATTTATGTATGTATGTATGTATATGTGCATGCATGTATGTATGCATTTTGCCAGTGTTGGGGTTTGAACTCTGGGCCTGGGCACTGTCCCTAAGCTCATTTTGGCTCAAGGCTAGCAACCACCACTTGAGCCACAGTGCTACTTCCAGCTTTTACATTGATAAATTGGAGATAAGAGTTTCATGGACTTTCCTGCCTGGACTGGCTTTGAACCTGGATCCTCAAATCTCAACCTCCTAAGTAGCTAGGATTATAGGGTGTGAGCTAGTAACACTGGCTTTTTTAGTTCATTTTTAAGTAAGGGTCTCATATTTGGTTTTTCTTTTTGTTCCAGTACTGGGGCTTGAACTCAGGGTCTGATAGCTGTCCTTTAGCTTTTTTGGGGGGGGGTCTGGTTGTGGGGCCTGAACTCTGGGCTTGGGCGCTGTCCCTCAGCTCTTCAGCTCAAGGCTAGAGCTCTACCACTTGAGCCACAGCTCCACTTCCGGCTTTTTCTGCTTATGTGGTGCTGAGGAATCAAACCCAGGGCCTCATGCATACAAAGCAAGATATAATTTCCCATAATTTTCTGTACATTTTAACTGTTGTGGGTGTTTTGGAGGAGATTGTTTGTCTTTAGAGGGGGGGGTTGGTAGTAGTACTGATGTTTAGACTAAGCCTAAAACTTGCTAGGCAGGTGCTCTTACCACTGAGACATAACTCTGGCCCTGTTTTTTGGTTGATTTTTAGTTGTCATTTATTTTTGAGATGGGATCTTACTTCCTTCTCAGGTATGTGGCCTGGGTGGGTTCAATCTACCTATGCTAGATTTTCCAGTTAGGATAACAGGAGTGCACACTGAACCTAGCTCTTGGTTAGGAGAGAAGGCATCCTCCCCTCCACCCCCAAAATTTTCTGTCTGATCTGACTTGAATTTCAATCCTCTCAATCTCACTCTCCCAAGTAGCTAGTATTACAGGCATGAGTCACCAGTGCCCAACTAAATATTTCTTCTTCTTCTTTTTCTGTGCCAGTCCTGGGGCTCGAACTCAGGGCCTGGGCTCTGTCCCTGAGCTTCTTTATACTCAAGGCCAGTGCTCTACCACTTGAGCCATGGCTCCACTCCTGGCTTTTTTGGTGGTCTATTGCGGAGAAGTGTCTCATGGACTTTCCTGCTGGGGCCAGCTTCAAACCTTGGTCCTCAGATCTCAGCCTCCAGAGTAGCTAGGATTACAGCTGTGAGCCACCTATAATCTGGCTAAATATTTCTTTTCTTTTTTAGGGAAATGTTTCTTTTGTTAACACTGTCATTAAGTCAAAGAACAATTAGGAAATTTATTTAAAGGATAAATCTACCAAAATTCAGTGCATAAGAAAGTGATTAGCAAATGACAAATGACGATAAGTATTTCCCTATATTTTACCAAAGCCAAATATCATCTCATCCTCAGTCAAACCGGATTCTATACTGGGTGCCCATGGCTTACACCTGTAATCCTGGCCACTCTGGAGACATACGGCTCTCAATTTTAAGTTATCCAGGGCAGAAAAGTCCATAAGACTTCATCTCCAATTAACCAGCAAAAAGCCAGGAGGAGGTATGACTCAAGGGGGAGAGTGATAACCATCGCCCCACTCCCCTGCAATGCTGGGAATGATATAGCACACCTATGACATCAGCTATTTAGGAAGTAGAGATAGGAGGAATAAAGTGTGAGGGCAGACAGCTATTTGAAAAACACTTCAGAAGCCAAAAGGACATGGGGAATGGTCTAAACAAGCACTTATTTAGTAAGCATGAGACCCTGAATTCAGTCCTCAGTTAAAATATTTTTTAAAAAGAAGCCAACTTAATACAGCTCCTCCACAATGATATGATTGCAATCTTTTGCTCCAACATGGGGAATTTTTACCAAAAAGGACAAAAATTGTGATTTTTTTCACTCCCTTTCAGAGAAACATTCTGGCAAGCAACTGACAAAACGTCCAAAGGTGAGTATCTCCTAAATCTAGAGGACCAAAGCACCTATGTCCTTTCATAGAGGTCAATATTACTAAGAGTAGAAGAGTTACCAAAAAATGTACTAGCCTCAGTGCCTCCCTTTTCTCATCTTTGTTTTCTTTTTCTTTTTTAATTATCTTGCAAATGTTAAATAAAAGCTCAAGCACTTATTTTACATCCAATCCATCCTCATCTCTTTATCACAATGTCCAATATATTATAACTTAATACTTTATACTCAAAATCAAGATAACGTGAGGCCTGGGCACTATCCCTGAGCTCTTTTTTGCTCAAGGCTAGCACTCTACCACTTTGAACCACAGTGCCACTTCTGGTTTTCTGGTGGTTAATTTGATGTAAGAATCTCACAGACTTTCCTGCCTGGGCTGGGTTCAAACCAAGATCCTCCGCCTCCTGAGTAGCTAGGATTACAGGTACAAGCCACCTGCACCTGGCTGTTAATACTATTTTTTCCCCCAAACTAATGTCACATATTATCGTAAGCAACTCATATGGATTAATTTATTTACTCCTTAAGAAAACCTAGCTGGCCACACCTCATTGACTCATGCCTATAATCCTAACTACTCAGGAGGCTGAGATCTGAGCATCACAGTTGAAAGCCAGACTGGGCAGAAAAGTCCCCGTGAGACTCTTATCTCCAATTAACCACTTAAAAACGAGAAGTGGCATTTGGCTCAAAGTGGTAGAGTGGTAGCCTTGAGCTGAAGAACTGAGGGACAGCGCCCAGGCCCAGAGTTCAGGCACCACGACTGACACACACACACACACACACACACACACACACACACACACACACACACAAATAGAAAAGAAAAGCAAGCTAGATGTGGAAGAGCGCATTTGTCATTCTAGTGCTCTGGAGGCTGAGGCAGGAGGATGGCAAGTTTGAGACCAACCAGATCTAGATAGGGATATTCTGTCTTGAAAACAAATAATAGAGCCAGACACCAATGCTCATGCCTGTAATCTTAGGTATTCAGAAGGCTAAGATCTGAAGATTGAAGTTTGAACCCAGCCTGGTCAGTTAAGTCCAAGAGACACATCTTCAATTAACCAGCAAAATGCCAGATGTGGAGGTATTTTTAAAGTGAAAGAGCATTACTAACCTTGAGCAAAAAAAAGCTAAGCAAGAATGTAAGGCTCTGAGTTCAAGCTCCAGTACTGGTGTGTGTGTGTGTGTGTGTGTGTGTGTGCGCGCGTGCGCGTGCACACACACACATACACATACAGAGGGGAATAATAAGTATAAACAGTACTTAACTATTCAAAAGTATGTTCCTTTAACTTGTTTTGTTTTGTTTTTGTTTTTTGAGCCAGTACTGCGCTTGAACTCAGGGTCTCATACTCTTATTTGGCCTTTCTGCTCAAGGCTGGTGCTCTACCACTTGAGTGAGCCATACTTCCACTTCTAACGTTTTGCTGGTTAATTGGGGATGAGAGTCTCACAGACTTTCTGCCTGAGCTGGTTTTGAACCTTGATCCTCAGATCTTAGCCTCCTTAGTAGCTAGGATTACAGGCATGAGTCACCAAAGTTTAGCCATTAACTTGTTTTACATGTGTTCTCTACTCTATGAATGAGGAAGCTGAATGAAAGGAGGCTTAGGATTATTGACTGTGAGACACAGTGATTAAATTGAATTAAAACAGTACCACCTTGCCTAATTCCACATTGTGTTCACACCAGCATAGAGTGGTATGCCATATCTGGTACCACTTCCTTTGCTGCCTATATCAATTCATGCGGCTAATTTCTGTCCCTACCCTCACCTTCCCAGCAGGGCCTAACTCCCTTTCTTCACTTTTACATTTACTTGTCCCCATAGCTGTCCATAAGTTTATTTGTGACTCCCCTGCCCCCTTCTAGAAGCACTTCCTCTCACAGACCTTGCATGGTTTTCTTTCCCCAATCTTCTGGATAGTACACTCTCAATTTCAAAGAGACATTTTTATTCCCTGTTTTTTTGTTTTTGTCTTTTTTGTCGGTTGTGGGGCTTGAACTCTGGGCCCAGGGAACTGTCCCTCAGCATTTCAGCTCAAGGCTAGTGCTCTACTACTTGAGCCACAGCACCACTTCCTATTCCCTGTTTACAAGAATGTGAGTCCAGACAGAACATGAATACTAGTGTTCTAGACCTGGAAACATCATTTGTTTAGTGCCTCCCATGACCTTTTCCTTTTCACTTCAGCTTCTCCATAGCTTAGGTTCATGTAATGTAATGAGCTCCCAGAATTGGTGAGAAAATTAATTATGGTGACACATGCAAAGATATTTTAATAAGCACTAAAGCACTAGAGAAGTGTCACTGCTGCTGATTCTGTTTCTATGTGACTTCCACATTAAAAAGATGGACAAGCAGTCAGCAAAGAAAAGCAGTATTCAAAAAGGACGATCCAGAGCAGTAGACTCCACACTAGTGGCTGTGAAAAACATGTGCACCCCAGAAAAAGAAAGTGCCTCTGGCAAGTGCAGCGAGAAGACTTCAGGTGAGAGGAACTGATTCAGAAACATCCTCCCGCGCCCCCCTCCACCCCGGCTTCCCTGGCTCTGTTCATAGGTGTGGTATGGGGATGAGGGCATGGATCCTGAACAAGCCCAGGTCCAAGCTGAGCTGAGGAGTTCACCTAACAACAGCTAAGACTTCAAATCTAAATTATCTGAGCTCCATATTCTTAGTCATAAAATGGAATGAAAAAAATCATAATTTGTAAGCATTTTGGAAACACTATATAAAAATTTGGAAAACTTCAAAGCATGAAAGTTTCTCAAGTGATTTTACCCTGGGAATGTATCATATCCAGATTGATGCCTGACAAACATAAATACATGCAAAGTGAGTGACATAAGGTGCCCTGGAATGTTTTAGAGAGAAAAGAGGGTTGGAATCTAAACCTGAGTGAGACAAAAAGCTAAAACTTGTTCTGGCATTAGGACCACATTGATGTGGATGTGAGGTCTCACTGACTGAACCAGAAGAACATATAGGGGCCCATGAGCACTTTGAGTGACATGTTTCCTTTCCAGAAAACAGTTGCAGTACCTTTCAAACCTCATTTGTCAATTCTTCCCCCTATCAGGATCATGGAGGAAGAAGAAAAATATCTGGACCCACAGGCTGCGGGAAAGGAAGAATCTTGTGGTATATGAAGAGATTAGTGACCCTGAAGAAGAAGATGATGAAGATGATGATGAAAAATTAGAGGTAAAAGTAGAAGTAGATGACAAAGAAGGAGAAGGAGGAGAAGAAGAAGAGGAGGAGGAGGAGGAAGAGGAGGAGGAGGAAGTAGAGGAGGAAGAAGAGGAGGAAGAAGAGGAGGAGGATGAAGAGGAAGAGGAGGAGGAGGAAGATGAGGAGGAAGAAGAGGAAGAGGAGGAAGAGGAGAAACAGGAAAAAGAAGACAAATTCAACAAGAAAGGAAAAGAAGAGTGCAATGGGGAAGAATCTGATGAGGAAGAAAAAGAAAAGTGCAATGGGAAAGAAAAGGAAGAATCTGATGATGAAGGAAAATATAATGGAGGAGAGGCAGAAAAAACCAGTGAAGACCACAGTGGAGAAGAATACAATGAGGAAGAAGACTACAATGAGGAAGATGAATATAATGGAGAAGAATCCGATGAAGACTACTTCATCGGAGAATATGAAGACAATGATAATTTTAATGGTGACGAAGATGATGAAGATGACTACTACATTGGAGAAGATTTATACTACTTTGAAGAAGAAGGAGAAGATGATGATGATGATAATGATGACGACGAAGATGATGACGACGACGACGAGGATGACATAGAAATAGAAGAATACATCTTAGGAGATGAAGAATACTGAATCTGTAAGTTTGACCCTTTCACCAATGGCCCACCCCCTCGCAAATTCATTTTAATATGGTATGTGGATCCCATCTGGTCACTTATTCTCTCAAATCATTCACTGTTTTCATCTCTTGGAGGACAGCATTGAGGCTAAGTTAGATTTTTCCTTGGTTTCTCTGCTGCCTGCTCTATGTATCTGTGGATCATCTCTCTCCAAGATGCTGTGGGCTTCTAACCTCCAGGCCAATGCTCAGTGTACAGGATACAACCTCCTTTGGTCTAGGAATTAGAGGTCAGGTGAAAAGAGTGACTTTTGCCTAGCAGAGGATTTTCTTGGAGGAGCTGAGGTTCTGAGGGCTGGCAGAATAACAATACACATTATTACAGTATTTTCACAATAAAAAACTCATTAATAAAAAAATTAAAAAAAGAATACACAATATTTTGTAGGTTCAGAGGAAGGGTTGGAGATGCAGTTAATATGTAGTTGAAACTCATTGCTGTTTCTTTTCCTTCTCTTTTCCTTGCTCTCTGGTAAGTGACGGGGCCTGTGATGAGGAGCAAAACCTGGTGATGTTTTACAATCACGGGCCCAGCTGTGAACCCCTGGACATCAGCAAGTAAAAGGAAGAATTCACCACTGTAAAAGTTAAACATGATTGTTTTTATTGTGTGCCCAAAATTCTGTTAGCTGCATTATTATTGTGTAACAAATAATGTTGGCAATTTCTTTGTTTGTGCCAAATACTCCATTACCATCGTGCTTACTCTGTTAGCTTGGCACTTACTATGTGTGCTACATTCTTTCTGTGTGGCAGAGACTGTTAAAGCAAGATACACTTGATGAATATTTCTGTGTATTTATGCACTTACCATAAGAAATAAGTTTTACTGGTCATTCTCTGAATATAGTAGCACTACCCCCTGCTTACCCCAGAAGTGACTACTGAGGGTAGTTCTAGGTGCTTTATTCCAGATTTTTATCTGAATTTACATACATGCAGCACCACTATGAGAATCAATTACCTGCCCTCTCCACTACAAATGTATTTGGACTAGTCTCTGTTTCCTGTTTGGTACATGTTCCACACTCCTTTATTTACTTTAGCAATTAATAAACATTTGCAAATTTTTCCATTGTTCACTCCATTCATTCTTGGGTACATGGACCTATGCAAGTGTGTGAGTGGGGATTTTAGGGAAAGGACTTAAAAATGCTGCATCAAAGGAATCATTCCTTATTTAAAAAACATCTAATGAATTAGTGTTGTGTGTTGAGCACTGTCCTAGGTGTGAAGAGACACACAGCAAGGTAAGATAGACAAATAACCACCCATATATAGAGGTGGTATTCTAGTACTGGATGTTTTAAGTATTTTGAAACAAATGATTGCATGTTGGAGAACATTAAAAACCAACAAATGACTGGGAATCAGAGGCTCATACCTATAATCCTAGCCACTGAGGAGGCTGAGATCTGAGGATCAAGAAGCCACCCCAGGCAGGAAAGTCCTTCAGATTCTTTTTTCCCAATTAACCACCCAAAACAAAAAGCTTGAAGTAGAGCCATGGATCAATTGATAGAATGCTAGCCTTGAGTGAAAAAACTAAGAGACAGCACCCAGGTCCTAAGTGCAACCTCTAAAACCGGCACACACACACACACACACACACACACACACATAGACACACAGCCACCAAGGGTGGGCTGAGGAGTAGCTCAGTGGTAGACTGCATGCTTGGCATGCATGAGGTCCTGGGTCCAATTCCTAGAACTAGAAGAGAAGCTACCAATAGACATGAAACACTGGCCCAGGATGCAGACAGCACTGAAGCTATCTTGACTACCTCACACTCAGCCTTGGAAGGTGACCACAGTCACCTCAACATTTTCCTATAGAAAAGTGATGGGGCTCAGGTGTGGTGGGCATCTTCCCAGAGTTTATACAGTTGGCATAGAGAAGGAAGGCTGGATATAGAAACCACTGTAAACTGAGCACCAGTGGCTCATGCCTGTAATTTTAGCCACTAAGGAGGCTGACATCAGAGGATTGTGGTTTAAAGCCAGCCCAGGCAGGGAACTCCATGAGACTCTTTATCTTCAATTAATCCCCACAAATCTAAAAATGGAGGTGTGGTTCAGGTGGAGAGTGCCAGCTGTAAGTGAAAAAGCTAAGGGACATTGTCTGGCTCAGGCCCAGAGTTCAAACCCCCGTGTTGGATAAATAAGAACCTTATTGTGACTCCAAGGACATTAAGGGCAAATGTGCATGGTGGGGGAGGGAGAATTGAATGTGGTCCTGTTTCTGATCCCAATTGCAGGTCTGAATGTAACATCATCTTCCCAAGGTATGGGATTTGGGGGAGAGTGCAGAGAGGTACAGGCAAGGGGTCCTGCTGACAATAGGACATGGGAAGATAGACATAGGAAGAAATGGAGAAGGAAGAAAAGTGAGAGATCCAGAGACAATTGTGGGCCGTCAAAGCCACTAACGGGAAAAGATACCAGAAAGGAGATGATGTGGGCAATGGTAAGCATGCCCTGACTGCCTGGCCGCCCTTCAGGAAGAGGTGGGTGCTACTTGAGTGGAAATGTGGACACGGCTACACTGTGGCCGGGTTTCCTTGGGATTCACAATTCTTTCCTTATCCTCACATTTCAGCCTCCCAGTGGTTGGGGTAGAGAGTGCTGGTACTACAGGCATGAACGCCACTCCCATCTCCTCTGTTTGTTTAGACACCCAGCTCTGCATATTCAATGCCTGGACTTTGAATGTTGAGAATGTGCATGCCTGTATTTCTCAGTCTGACTTCAGGGAAATTAGTTTGTGGTCTGATAGTTGTAACTGCAAACTTGTTTTTTATTATCTATGTGTATCCTGATAAATAATTGGTTTGGTTACGAATTATCTGGATGTGACTACAGATATCAAATTCTTTTTTTGTGTGGGTGCTGATTATAGGCTTGAATAATGCATCAGGAAAATGGTGTTTTTGCATTACTTTGGGCAGAGCCTCATGGTGGACCTCCGGGTTTGATGTATGTCTGATAGGGAGGGTGACAGCAGGGCTGAAGGAGAGAGAAAGAGGTCCTTTAATCCTCGCATACCCTCACCCATGGACTCTCTGTTCCTGTACAAGTGCCTTACACAGTGCCCTTTATGGCTTTGGCTTTGTGTGCCACCTTGAGGTCCTACCCATTTTCATGGAACTCTGCCAGTGAATGGGCAGCCAGGAGGGCTTGTGTAATGGGCCAACTGGGAGGGGGAAGGGTGCTTGTTGTATATGATGGTCCCCATAGCAGCTTTGGAACTTTAGCTTCAGGCGAGATTGTGACAAGGGAAGGGTTTCAGGAAGTCAGGTGTGCTCAAGGGTTGGAGTGCAGCCATGATTGCTGAGTGAGTTTGCCTACTATTTTAATCCCCAGTAGCTGTGAGAATGGCAGAAATCAGAGGGTCAACTGGAGGTGTGTTGGCATGGATAGGGATGGGGAGCAGATGTAGTCAGATGGCTGAGGAGGGATATGTTAACAGGAAAGGGAAAGCAGAGATTAAAGCAATGGGAGAATATATGGGTGATAGGACAGAATAAGTAGTCAGATGGAAGGAAGAGGCATGAGTGGGCAGAACAGGTGAGAGATGGGCAGAAGGAGTGATTGGAGGGTAGAGAAGGAAGGCTTGGCTAGTCACACAGCATGCCAGTGTCTACCAACTGAATGTTAGTCTGGTAGAAGAGGACTCTGGAGGTTGGAACTGGGATTGAGGGCCCTGGTCAAGTTCAGGGCTCTCAGCATGAGAGTTCCATAGCATATATACCTTAGTTTCTCCTAGCACACACTGAATGCTATGGCCAATGTGTTTATCAGTGCCATGTTCTTCATTTAGAGATTCATGGCTTCCTTTAGATAACTCATCTTCTCCAATGAGTACAGATAGGACCAGGGCTGGGCGCTGGGACAAGAACCTCTGAGCTCCTTCTCTTCCAGACCTTGGACCCATCAGTTTCCAAGGGGAGGATACATGGGTCTCACTTGTGTAGATTTCTGACACTGAGTGTGGTGTTTGCGGATGTCAATCCTCATATTCCTGTCACGTCTTGCATCTTATGTCTCTTCTCTCATGTCCCAGGCAAAATGGAGGAGGAGATGCTGTTCATGTACAACCAGCAGGACCTGCTCAGCCTCTGTGTGCGCCTGGCCGTGCTGCTCGCAGTGACTCTGATTGTGCCAATCGTGCTGTTCCCAGTGTGTGGGGGCAAAGAGGCCCAGGGAGCAGGGTGCTGGGGTGGATGAATACAGGGCCTGTGTATGGTTGCTTGGATGATGGATTGAGCTCTGAGATGCTGGATGGAAGGAGGAAGCAGGAATGGATACTCAGGAAGGCAAAGTTCTCAGATGGACAGAGAAGCAAAAAACAGTGGACTGTCAGAAGGGGGGATATAGATGGCAAGGCAGAGAGACATAGCAAGGAACAGAGCTAGTCAGTAGGAGGAGAAAAGCACAGATGGATGACTAGACAGAAAGGAGAGGAAGAAATGGTTGGTCAGAGGATAGAAGCCCAGATAGAATGAAAAAATTAAATGAGATGAAACTGGATGTGATAGTGTATGTCTCTAATCCTAGCATTTACAAGGCTGAGGCAAGAGGAGCTTGAGTTTGAGGCCAGGCTGGTCTCCACAGAGCCTATTTCAAAAATTGAAGAGCTGATGATGATAGAGTTTGGAGGAGGGGTGCTTATGATTGAAGTACTATACATATATATATATACATGTATATGTATATATGGATGAAAATAGAATAATACAACCTGCTAAAATTGGTTTAAAGGGAGAAGGGGAAAAGAAAGTGATAGAGAATATGATAAAGTACACAGAGACACGTTTGTATAATAGAAAAATAGAGAAAACGTTTCCATAGGAGATACACAATAAATTCTTTTATATAATTTCACAGAAATGCACAAAAAGCAACCTTTAACCACATTAACTTTCTTAAATGAGATTAAATTCTCAATACTATAGTTTTAGTATTTTGTGAAAAATAATACAATGAAGTACAATTTTCTTATCTTTGTGTGTATGCTTGTGTGTGTGTGTGTGTGTGTGTGTGTGCACACGTGCATGTGCACCAGTCCTGCAGCTCAAACTCAAGGCCTGAGCACTGTCCCTGAGCTTTTGTGCTCAAAGTTGGCAGTCTTATCAGTTGACACACAGCTCTATTTCTGGCCTGTTTTTGGATAATTGGAGATGAATCTTATGGACTTTCCTGCCTAGGCTAGCTTCAAACTGTGATCCTCAGATATCAGCCTCCTGAGTAACTAGAATTGGCCCCCAGTTCTCATCTTCTTTACTTTTTTTGGGGGGGGGTCCGGTCGTGGGGCCGGAACTCTGGGCCTGGGCGCTGTCCCTCAGCTCTTCAGCTCAAGGCTAGCGCTCTACCACTTGAGACACAGCGCAACTTCCAGCTTTTTTCTTATGTGGTGCTGAGGAATCGAAACCAGGGCCTCATGCATGCAAGGCAAGTGCTCTACCACTGAGCCACCTTCCCAGCCCTCATCTTCTTTGCTATAATTGCAGTTTGTGTTTTAAATAATTTTTAAGAAGTATCTTTGGTTTCCTGCTGTGAACCAGTGGCTCATGTCTATAATCTTAGCTACTCAAGAGATTTGAAATCTGAGTATCACAATTTGAAGCCATTCTAGGTAGGGAAGTCCATGAGACTCTTCTCTCCAATAAACACAAACACAAAAGCTGAAAGTGGAGCTGTGGCTCAAGTGATAGAACATCAGATTTGAACAAAAAAGCTAGAGGACAATACACAGGATTTTAATTTAAGCCCCAACAATGGCACACACTGAAAATATCCTTGCTTTCCTAATCAAAAAAGAAGAAGAAGAAGAAAAAACTCTTCAGGACTGGAAATGCGTAGTTTAGTGTAGAATACTTGCCTAGCTTGTGCACAGCTCAGGATTTGGTCTCCAATGATAAAGGAAAAACAAAGAAGCAAGAGATACAGTAAAAAGGATGGAAGTTGAAGTAGGAAGGCATAGGAAGGACAATGTTCAGATAAGGAGGTGGGGATAGTTTTGACAGGAGGAAAGTAGAGCTAGTCAAATAAAGTAGAAAAGACAGGTGTTCAACTGATGGGGAGGCAGAGGTGGACTATGAGAGAAGAAAGGATTTCATACATTAGTGGAGGGGTAGACAGTGGAACAGTGTTTGTCAGAGGGTGGAGGCAGAAAGCTCATTTAGATGATAAGGTGGGACCACAGTCTTCAAAGAAAAAAGCAGGGTTTCAGACAGAGTGGAGTTAATGTAATGACCTAACCTCAGAGCAGGGTGCTGGTAACCTATAATACTTGTTACTGAAATCTGAGGATCATAATTGAAAGCCAGCCCAGACAGGAAAATATGAGCCTTTTAAATCTAAGTAACCACCAAAAATCTGGAGGTGTAGCTTTTGTTCAAGTGGTAGAGCATCAGCCTTGAGACATTAAGCCAAAGGACAGCACCCAGGCCCTGAGTTTAAGCACCAGTATTGGTACAAATTGTCTAAAAGAAGACCTGCTCACCTTCAAGAGGGGTAGCACATAAGTCCTCACTCCTTACCTGCCTTTGCCTTACCACAGATGCGCCGAATCCCGTAGCACCTGCTCGTTTCAAACTATACCTTCTGTTAACTGTATCTCTGATCATGCTGGCTTTAGTCATTATTGATGTCATCTTATACCATCCACCCATGATATCTTTGGGGTTATCGGTCAGTATCTCCCACCCCAGTTCGCAACCTGACCTCATTGAGGTGGCCTTGTACCCAAACTTAGCTTGATTCTTGTCCTTTCTTATCTCTAGGCTCCGCCTGAGCCCTCAGCCTCATCTGCATCTGTTCCAGCATCTTCTAAGGTGGTATTTTACCTTCTGTGGCAGAGCCCCTTTTTTCCTGGCCCCAAATCTAGGTGAGGATTACATGGACAAATGCTGGGGAATGAGGCAACATTTAAAGGGAATGCTTGCCCAGATGCATGGACATTTCTGGAACATTCTCAGGATAGGGTTAGGTGCTAAGGAAAGGCAAAGCCAAGAATGAGGGTGGTTGATTTTTTAAAGAATGAATGTAATTAATTGTCTTAAGAAGAGAGAGAGAGAGAGAGAGAGAGAGAGAGAGAGCATACCAGCAGAATCTAGGAAGACTGGGGACATTGGAAAAGTCAGGTGGGCTTGGAATTGGTCTCAGTGGCAGCATGCCTTTCTAGCATGCATGATTACTTGGGTTTCATCTCTAGCACTGCAAAGGGGGACAGGGGTACATAGAAGGGGGAATTCTTCAAATAGATGAAGAACTATTGAGAAGACCAGTGGGAACACTCTGAAAGAGGAGGATTGAGGAAGGTGTTAAGGAGAGGGAGGGCCAGGTGCAATGTTCACACCTATAATCTCCAGCAATATGTAAGGTGTAGGTAGAAAGATCTTAGTCTAAACGTGTCTAGATCAAACTTGTAAAATACTATCTGAAACATCACTAAAATCCAAAAGGGATAAGGGAAGGGCCTGGCAAAGGTGGTAGAGTACCTTCCTAGCAAATGCGTGGCCTTGACCTCAGAACCCAATACAATTAAACAGAGCAATCAGAGGAGTCAGGAATGAATGGTACACTCTTTGAGGGGTGGGGAGTTGAGAGCTTCTTATGGGTAACTTTTGTGAGGAGTTCCTGACAGCCTCATCTTTCTCCCTCTTACCTACAGGCCCTGTGTCTTGGTGCCATCAGCATCCACTTCATTGCCAGCAATCAGGGCTTTATGTGTGCCAACTGCTCTAGAGACTGAAGGCACATATTTGAACAATGACATGGATTCCCTTAACCCTCTCTGTGCTTGTCAACATGAGCATATCTGTAGAGGGAGTCAGTCTATTATAAATCCATCTTTGCTGGGTATCCACAGTGAGGGAGAACAGAGGCTACACAGTGGTGGCCCCACTCCCAATCCCAACCTCAACTTTCAAGTGAAGTAGGGGGGGATGCTAGGTTTTCAGGGATTCTCATACAGCCCAGTCCTTTCTCCTCTTCCTGGCCCAAATAGTTGGTCAGGTTTACCCTTGGATAAAGAGAAAAAATAAAAGATGCATTTGTTCACTCTGGTCTACTTGTTATGATCTTTGTTGAAGTCCTCTTGGAACCTACCTGGGATAATTAGGGGTAAATGAATGCCCTTAGTAGAGCTGCACTCACTACTTTATTCTTCCTTCTGTAAATTGGTACAGGTATTGGGAACCTTCAAAGTGTCAGGCTGGAGACCAAGAAGCAAATGTTCTAGATGATGGGATGGATAGATCACCAAATGAAGCTGAGAAGTAAGGTACCAGTAGAGTAGCTCACATCTGTAATCCTAGCTATTCAAAAGGTTGAGTTTTGTGAATCACAGTTCAAAGTGAGCCTGGGCAGGAAATCTTGAGAATGTTATCTTTTTTCTTTGGTCAGTTGTGGGACCTGAACTCTGGGCCTGGGCGCTGTCCTTCAGCTCTTCAGCTCAAGGCTAGCGCTGTACCACTTGAGCCATAGCACCACTGAGGAATTGAACCCAGGGCCTCATGCCTGCAAGGCAAGCACTCTACCACTGAGCTACCTTCCCAGCCTGAGAATGTTATCTTTAGTTTACCACCAAGAATCCAGAAATGGGGGGGTGTCTCAAGTTTTAACTTGAGGGACAAAGCTAAAGGGTAATACCCAAGCCCTAAGTGCAAGCCCCATTACAAAGAAAAAGAAAGAAAGAAAGAGAGAGAGAGAGAGAGAGAGAGAGAGGAAGGAAGGAAGGAAGGAAGGAAGGAAGAAGGAAGGGAGGGAGGAAGAGAGGGAGAGAGGGAGGGAGGGAAGGAAGGAACAAAGAGAGAAAAAGAAAGAAAGAAAAAGAGAGAAAGAAAGAAAGAAAGAAAGGGGGAGGGAGGGAGGGAAGGAAGGAAGGGAGGAAAGAAGGAAGGAGGGAAGGAAGAGAGAGAAAGAAAGAAAAAGGGAAAATAAAGGAGGGAGGGAGAAAGGGAAGGAGCGAGGGAGGAAGAAAGGACAGAAGGAAGGAAGGAAGACAAAAGAAGAGAGAGGGAAAATAAGGAGAGAGTAACAAAGAAGAAAGAAGGGAAAGAAGGAAGAGGGGAGGTAGTGAGGGAGAGAAAGAGAAAGCAAAAAATAAAAAGCAAGGAAGAAGGAAAGAAAAAAGTAAAGGGACGAAGAGGGAGGGAGAGAAAAAGGAAGGGAGGAAGGAGCAGAAAATGGTGCCTCCACATACTAAATTCAGTCAGTCACTTATTATTCTGTGACCCTTGATCTAAGAACATTATTTTGAATGCTCAAAAAGAAAAAAAATATTTTTGTGATACTTGAAATTGTAGGAAAATGACACGTACATAAATGATGTTTTGTGGAACTCAGCTAAACTTGTTCATTCATATACTTTTCATGACACTGGAGCTGAGGAGTTGCCATTCAGACATGTGGTCAGCAAAGTCTGAGCTATTTACTCTCTGGCTCTTTGCAGAAAAAGCTGACTGGACTCTGATTTAGCAGATAGAGGGGAAATGCCATTGCAGATACAGATGAACACTGAAGTCCATGAGTGAGTATGAATATGGGAGAGGGTGAAAGTACTTGTTAGGGAGGACCTCAGTAATGAAGGGACAAGCAGCAGGGTCTTATGATGCCCAGAAGAATCATGCCTCATGATTATCTAGGCAGAGAATGTGCCAGGCACAGGAAGCAGCAAGTGCAAAGGTCCTGAAGTAGGTATGAGCCTGGCAGATCCAAGCAAGAGTAAAGAGAAGCTAGGGTAAGAAGCCTGAGTTACAAAACATGGATTTTTGCCACCCTAATAGGTGGAAAAGTTTTTAGTCTAAAATTGAGATATTTATGAGACTTTCCACAAATTTAAATGCCATTAACCATCCCAGACAGTTTTTATTTTTTATTTTTTTAATTTGAGATGGGGATTGAATACAGGGCTTGTCACACAATTGATGAGCATTCCACCACGGAGCTCCAACTCTAGCCTCTCAGATAATTTTTTAATTTTAAAAAAGTTTCTTTTAGCCAGGTAACAGTGGCTTATATCTGTAATCCTAACTACTCAGGAGACTGAGATCTGAGGATCGTGGTTTGAAGCCAGCCCAGACAGAAAAGTCCCCATGGGACGCGGATCTCCAATTAAAGACCAGAAAACCAGAAGTAGTACTGTGGATCAAGTGGTAGAATGCTAGCCTTAAGCACACAGAGGCTCAGAGACAGTGCCTAGGCCATGAGTTCTAGGCCCACAATTGATGGGGGGGGGGAAGCTTCTTTGATGTGTGTGTGTGTGTGTGTGTGTGTGTGTGTTCAGGATGGCCTAAATCACTACCTGCACATTTGGGCCACTCACACTCCTGGGTTGAAAGGTCTATCCCACAGTGTCAGGCTTATTTGTCAATAGGAACATCTTGCAAACTTTTTGCCTGGACTGGCCTTTAACACTGAAACTCCTAATCTCTTCCTTCTGAGGAGCTGGGATAATATGTATAAGCCATACATCTGTCCACTCCAGATTTTTTACCATTAGTAGGGCTTGAACTCAGGGCCTACATGTTTCCTTTATGTTTTTTTTCACTTGAACCAGTTTCACAGCTCTACTTCTAGCATTTTGCTGCTTAATTGGGGATAAGTATCTCACGAACTTTACTGCCTGGGCAGGCTTCAAACAAGGATTCTCAAATCTCAGCACCTTCAGCAGCTAGGATTATACCTATGAAACACAAATTCCAAGTTCTTCAAAGATAATTTTAATTAATTAATTAATTTTATTTATTTATTTATTTTGCCGGTCGTGGACCTGAACTCTGGGCCTAGGCGCTGTCTCTCAGCTCTTTAGCTCAAGGCTAGTGCTCTACCGCTTGAGCCACAGCACAACTTCTGGCTTTTTTCTTTTTGCTTATGTGGTGCTGAGGAATCGAACCCAGGTCCTCATGCATGCAAGGCAAGCATTCTACCACTGAGCCACCTTCCCAGACCGATAATTTTAATTTATATATATATATAATCCTTTCCCCTCAGTTTTTGCTTTGTGTGTATGTGTGTTGCTCTGTGCTAAATTTTGCTATTCATATTTGTTTTTTTTTTTGGGTCCAGTCATGGGGCCTGAACTCTAGGCCTGGGCTCTGTCCCTCAGCTCTTCAGCTCAAGGCTAGCACTCTACAAGTAAGCCACAGCGCCACTTCCAGCTTTTTTCTTTTTGCTTATGTGGCGCTGAGGAATCGAACCCAGGGCCTCAGGCATGCAAGGCTGCAAGGCAAGCACTCTACCACTGAGCCACCTTCCCAGCCCCTGCTATTCATATTTGTGTATGTGTGTATAAGTATGTGTATATGTGCGCATGTGCACATGTCCATGCTGGGACTTAAACTGAGAGTCTGGATACTATTCATTAAGACTCTTTCTCAAGGCTTGAGCTTTATCACTTGATCCACAGCTCCACTTTGACTTTTTAGGTGGTTAATTGTAGATAAGAGTCTCACAGACTTTTCAGCCTGCACTAGCTTCAAACCACAACCTCAAATCTCAGCCTCCTGAGTAGCTAGGACTACAAGTGTGAGCTACCAGTGCCTGTCTCACTTTTTGTTCCTTACTTCAACTAAATGTAAGCTCTGAATGGCCATCTGACATTCTTGGTGCTGGAGATGGAATCCACATTCTTGTGCATAATAATCACACACTGTCCTACTGAGGTAAACATCCCTTCTGACTTGTATTTCATGCAATTGTCTAATTCCACTTGTGAGCTGGACAGGGGTTCATACCTACAATTCTAGCTATTTGGTAAGCAGACATCAGGAGGACCCAGGTTTGAGACTAGCCCGGGTGAACAAATAATAAGCCAAGCCTAGCCAAAAAACAAAACAAAACAAAAAGTTGGAAAGATGTTATCTCACTTAAAAAAATGGACCTACGGAATCACTCTGTAATCCTAACTAATTCAGCTTGCCTACACAAATGTGTGAGATCCTGTTTGAGAATTCAACTGAAGCAAATATGGCCAGAGGAGGTAGCTCAAGTGGTAGGGACTTACTAGCCTGGCAAGCTTAAGACATGAATTCATGCCCCCAGTACTACCATAAAAAGTAAAACACACACACACACACACATACACACGCACACACACACACACACGCAAAAAAAACACTATAGCAGGATTGGAGCTCATGGAAAAATGCAGTCCATTCAATATGACCACATCTCAGTATTCCCTTCCTTCCTCTCTGTTCACCCTCTAGTCTGGGCAATTGCAACAGAGTACAGTCACACCTAGATTCCCAGATTGGGGCTTTGTGGCTAATACAGAAGTGATCATAGTTTTCCCTAAAGTCATAAGTTAAGGAAATGGAGACAAGGATTGGCTGAGCTCAGCCTCTGGGAAACTGTTCGATAGAAATACCATCTCCCAATGGGGCTGGGAAGGTGGCTCAGTGGTAGAGCGCTTGCCTTGCATGCCTGAGGCCCTGGGTTCGATTCCCCATCACCACATAAACAAAAAAGAAAAAAGCTGGAAGTGGCACTGTGGCTCAAGTGGTAGAGTGCCAGCCTTTAGCTGAAGAGCTGAGGGACAGCGCCCAGGCCCAGAGTTCA